>NC_055680.1:15214340-15366840 GCF_017976325.1 Chelmon rostratus | reverse complement strand
AATATTTCTCTGAGCCTTTGTGTGCATTTGCATGTCTGCCCCTGTGGGTAATAAATAACCTCAGCAGGGAATCTGAGGCAGTAATGAGAAAACACTTGTCAAATTAGTTTAGGTTTTCACCGACACAATGGGGTCTTCAGAAGGGCTTTCCTGGAAGAAGCAGCCAACAGAGATGCACAAACACGCTTTTTGTTTCAAATCTTTTTGCTTTTAAAGAGTTTCAAAAACGAGGCCTCCCATAATGTTCATAAATATACCCTAAATTTTAGTATGAACTCTTCTGCAGGAGCTGCATTCATGTGGATGTTGCATTTTACTGCTGTAGATGTTTCAGGTTGAGCTCATTTGAACTACTTTATATATTGTTGGCTGGTTTAATCTACAGCAACGCATCATATTCTATAAGAATGTCGTATGTTTTAGAACCACGTATCTTTAAAAAGTTTGATGAGCTCAGAAAAACAGCCTGTTTTTAACTTTGTGACGATGCATTTTCCAGCCGAGCCAAGAGGCTTTTTAAAGAGTTTATTTAGCTGAAGGAGGAGGAGAATTTTATTAACACAAAAAAATTATAACGAACATCAACACATTGCAATACGTATTTTTTAGATATTTTTTAATATATTTTTTCTATGTATTTTTTCTTTTATGAAGTCAAATTTCAGTTTGCTTGTATAATATGTACATATATGTAGTCTACTTTTTTGTATTTTCGTTTTTTTTCTTCTCTTTTATGTTCTCTATCTCTGCTGCTATTTTTCTTCCCACTGCTATCACGTGCTGCTGTAATGCCCAAATTTCCTCGGCTGGGGATACATAAAGTTTTATCTTATCTTATCTGGAATTACATGGCTTCCACTTGACAGGAAAGGTGTGAATGCAACATCACAAAATCTTTTATCATATATCCAAACTCGTGTTATCACTTTTTACAAGAACCAAGTTCAAATTGATTTGAAATGACGCGTTCGAATAACTTCAAACAGCAGATAATAATGTGCACAGCTCGAAAATGTCCCGGCGTCTCATTAAAAATACATTGTTTTGTTGCAGGAAACTCGTCTTGAACACTTGTCTGCTGACTTTTGGTCGTCTCACCTTGCTGTCACGGCAACACCATCCCCTCCTCCTCCTCCTCCTGATGAAGAAACAGCTCATGTAGGCTACAAGTAAAGGTAATTTAAGCCACACCACTTTTCCAGAAACGCTGGTACGGTACAAACGAAACGTACAAATTTAACATCTCCGCGGTTTGCATTTTATTCTGGCGATTGTGCTGGAAAAAAAGCATCAAAACTCTGTTTACTTCATCACACTTTTCTTTTCCAAAACACCCTGAAATGTACAGCTTCTGTTTGTTGTTAGCAAAGTGGGCTATTTAGCTGTTAGCATTTCTAGCCCCATCAATGCAAAAAGCAAAATCAACTATGCATTGAAAAGGTTGACAAGACACATTGTGCACATCAAATAGATGCAGAAACCTTCAGACTCCAGCAGTAGATACTTTATGTGCCTTTCATGTCATGAGCAGAGTTTCGTAGAACCAAACATGGCTTATCTACTAAGGTGTCACTTCTCCAGATTGCTCATTTGTGATCACATGAATAGGATTTTTACCTGTCTTGTTCTACAAGATAGGGAGCCTGTGGGGAATTTCAGCAAATAAGCTAAAGCGTGATGGTATAGAGGATGTTTCTCCAGCTGACTGTGTCAGTATGAGCTATTTTCTGACAGTGCTCAAAGTTCTAATAGATATCTTTGGGTTTGCTTTTTGTTGCTCCTGCCTCAGAGAGAACAGCCAGCTCTCAAAGGTTTGAACACATCGCACTTTAGATCCTCAAAAATCGAGTATTTGATAGAAAGCGGGGCCCAGCAGCGCTTGCTTTGCTGATCCAGTCGATATCCTTCCCCCTTCGGGACTCACGGGATGCACACATGACCGAGTCGCTCCTTTGTCTGTGTTCGAGTGTGGAAAAACTCGGCGAGTGATAAAGCTTATCAGAATATTGGAAAATCAATGGAATCCCACAAGGACTGGAAGCGCTGCGCCCGCGGAAAATCCCACTGAACAAAAATAACAAAGAGATCTTATTTATGCTGGGAGAAGCCTTTACTGCTCGAGATAAAACTCCTTCGGCGCTCTGAACAAATTCAAATGGCCGTCACGATCAACAGGAGATCACTTACAGGCCGGCGTCTGATAGGTAGAACAGGTACTTTGTGAAATGGGAAACTTTATGATAATGACCCTCAAAGACTATTTTGCCACTTGAATGAAAAGGTTCTTTGCTTTTGGATGCTTGTTCGCTGTTTTTTGAATTGATTTTACTTGTGGGTGGTATGATAATGTGATGCATGGTCCTCATATTAAGCTTAAAATGAACATAAAGTGGCTAAATTACTGCAAAATTAAGATGAACCTGCAATTTAAATACACTTCAGTTTGGTGATACTATTGCTATTGAGAGTTTTGTTATTTTATTCTCATCATCAACAAAATGAGAAAACAAAGGTCACCAGTGCAACCCTGCATATACAGGAGACTGGCAGCATGTTTGAAGGTGTATTGTCAATGGAAGGAAGGCTGAAACATTTCAAATGAATAGTGGCTGTCAAGATTTTTAATGGATTATTTGCTCTGTATGTACATATATTCAGCTTTGCCTGCAAAAGTCCAGTTGCACAATGCGTTCGCTGGAAGTCGATCATATTTTGTCCGTGAGCTAGTCGTGCAGAACTAATTGGTTTACAGTTAGCGCTGAGGGTGTGCAAGGGCGTTTCGTCGCGCTCCCTCTTCGTCTCTCACTGCTAAAGTCAGTGAAGGAAAAAGAACAACAACCCACTTCCCCTGATGAAATAAAAATAATCTAAACAAATGCTTCACCTTCACCCAAAAATGCTTTGTCATGGCTCAGGCAGCTTAGAAACCACCACGCTGGAGTGCAAGCGCTAGCTGTTGTGTGTATGTGTACGCACGCTAAGTACGTTTTAACGTGTTTGTGTGTGGTTTTTGCTTCCTGTCGCCGCTGCTTTGTCGCATTTCAATAAATTATTCTCAGCCTTCCCCTTGACTCAGCCTGTCGAACACTTCTGCTCCGTTCGACCAAGTGGGACAAACTCGGGGACAGGGGTCTCGGAAGTGAGTGATCGGAACCGCCGACCTGATTCGTTTGATGAAACCTGGACGGGAATTTTAAATGAGAGAAGAGCGGGGCAGAGGTGACGGACAAGGAATAGGAGTGAAACGGATCACTGTTCGGGTTAATACCCTGGATCAACAACAATCAAAGAGGACCACGGACGATCGGGGACGTGGTGGCTTTGAAAAAGAGTTGCCTTTACCTGTTGGGAGGCATGGAGGAATAACACGCATGTGTGTGTTTTCAGAAGGAGTTAAACATGCTTTGCTTCAAGCTGTTCGCAGAACCACTCGCCGCCATGAGCTCCATTTGGATGAGCCATGTTCTGTTTGCACCACGCAGGGAGAGTCGGTGCGTTGTTAATATTCTTCCTCCGGCCTGTTGTCGCACAGCAGCAGTTCCTAATCTTTAGCTGAGACGCAAGGAGAAAGTGTATGAGTGCTCTTGAGAGTGTCACATTAGATTAAGACTGGTGTTTGGCAGGCAGCTGTCATGGTTAAACTTTGGGAAAGCAAATGTCAACGAGGGTTCCCACAGTTACAGAAGCAACCTTATTATAGGTTGCACGTTTGCAACCTAAATATGTACTTGCAGATCGAGAAGGCAAGATGTTTGAGTGTGTCTCCACATGCCAGCAAATACCCATTTCCATCTGTTACCTCATGCATGCGTGTTTAATGCCTTTAACATTAGCATACACACCTGAACACATTTTTTGTCCCTGCAAAGAACACAAAGTTGATGCAGTCTTGGTAAGTGCTCTTCCGAAATAGGAACAGTTAAAACAGACATCACTGTGTTGATTGAAACAGGTCAAGCCTACTGGTCTCACCATTGAGTGTCACCATGACGTTGACATTTTTGTTTTTCTAGTTAAATGTCTTGACAGTTATTGGATGGATTGCCATGTAATCTAGTAAAACACTCATAAAAGTACACTCCCACAGTCACGCCTGCCAGGCAAGCATTCGTAAAGGTTAACTCCTCTAAACACTTGTCGTATTGATAACCTATTTGTTGGTGCCAGATTGTTAAAGACGTGAATGCTAAATGCTGAAATGGACAAAACTGGTTTCTTTAACCAAAGTTTATTAAAACAAGATCAGAGACTGAGCATTAAGTTGAAGGTCATCTTCTAAATGCAGGGTTGACGTTTTGGTCATTTAATTATGAAAGTGCTTGAAAACGTAATCCTTTAAACTTTCCTGCACAGAGCTTAAGTCCTTGGCAACTTCCTCATTAAACCGAAGAGTTGTTTTATTCTTCTCTTCTCCAGAAAAGAAAAGACTGCAGCAAACTGTGGGGGGCGCTTTTTTAAAGAAATTAAATTTAAATATAATTGAATCCTCCCCTGCTGCAAGTAACCAGTAACAATCAGTGAATGGACCATGGGGCCATATTGACCTGACACATAATGCTTTGACCGTTTCCTAACCAGCCAATAGTCGATCATCATTTGACCTTTACCTGCAGTCTGGTAAGGCTCATAGGCCTAAACCAGCAGATCTAAGAGTCTGGCTGCAGAGTTCTGCACAGTCTGAAGATGAGCTACATCTCAGGCATTGAGGCAGGTAAACAACTTGCTACATCAGGAAATAAAAGCATGAATAATTTACTCTGTGTTGCTAAAGGCTAACATTGTTCTGATCTTGGAAATATTCCCCCACCGACGTTTAGCTCACTGTCAAAGATAACACCCAGGCTCTAAGCAGTGCCCTTAATATTAGAGATAAGGGCTGTGGCTTGACTTTATTACGGAGGTGCCCAAAGCCGATGCTATGCACCTCTGTTCTGTCAGAGTTTAACTGCAGAAAGTTTTCTCTCTCACATCAGCTATGTAGCTCCATAGTGTGGCCATGTTCTTGCATTCAGGCAGGTTAATGGAGAGATATAACTGTGTATCATCTGCATAACGGTGAAATGAAATGATATGGCGATTACAAGATATACAGAGAGAACAGAACTGGTCCTGGAATTGATCCTTGAGGTATTCCACATGTTGTCGCTGCAGTTGAATAGATGAATGAATCAATTGAGACATCAAAGACAGATAGGAGAAGCCAATCCTTCAGTCTTAAATTCTGTCATATTAGCGTGGTGTGATTGATGGTGTTGAAAATTATGCTAAGCAGCAACAGTCCAGAGCCTGCAGCCATTAATAAGTCATTCTTAACCCTTAGAACTGTTTCAGTGCGATGTGGCTTGTTGTTAAGTGCTTCCATTCCATTCATAGCAATGGGAGCTGTTTAAAATTCAGAGCAGACTAGGGCCGACTTCCCCATCACTTCTCTGAACAGTTTATCTGGGATGATATCCAGATGACTGCATGTTTCATGTGGCATGGACAAGGCGGACTCACGGGAGAAGCTTGAAGGACGTTGTTTGCTTGAATTCTGTGAAATTTGTTGAGACATTTGTCACAGCCAGCCGTAGATGAATCAGATGAAGGAGTGGTTAGAGGTTCGTCTAACCGATCAAATGAAAAGAATCAGAATTGTGCTGATTGGAAATCAGAGGAATGCCAGCTCGGAGGAGAGGTGGAGAGGATTATTCTTTGTCATGATGAGAGCTTATTGGAGCAAGTCGATGAGGACGGCTGTGGAAGAGGGGGTATGACTCATAGGGGAGAGGATAACGTGAGGTTTTTCTCAAATAGATGAGTTTTCAGCCTGCAGTAGAAAGAGAGAGAGAGCCTGCTGTTCTGATGGAAGGTCATCCAGCCAGTGGAGGAAGAAGAGTCACGACCAGTTTCACATTTGGCACAATGAGGGAAGTAAACTGTATGTTGGGGAGGATTTCTAAAAGACAACACAGCGTCCCTCCCTGGAGCTGCCACAGACTGGCTAACTGAACATTTCCATAGCTCAGTGGAGCTTTAATGTACCTCAAGTCTTTGTGCAAACATGGCACAAATTGCAAGCTTCAGATTTTAGAATAACAAAATAATAACACCCCGAATGGTTTCTGTTCTTTGCGTTTTATATCCACCTCTGAAACATCGGCCACCACCCTGATTAAAGTGGACCCTCACTTGTGCTGCTGAAAGTACTAGAAAATGACACCTGAACTCGACAGCGATGCCCTGTCGAGAAGCTTCTCGCTAAGTAGTTCAGTGAAAACAGGAGGTGTTAAAAATACATCAAACACATCATGCAACATCGTCCAGTTTAAAGGTACTAGGTAGGTTCATCACGCCGCATATCATACTGGTTCTTAAGCAGGTTTTTAGTCGATATTTGAGCGTGCTGTTGAACCACGCTCTTCTTCCACAACACAGTGCACAAAAGAAACAGAGGAGCTGCTCACAGCTGGAGGGAATGAAAATAAATCCATGGGTGGTAGTGAAACAGCTGCAAAAAGACTGGCAATCAATGTCACACGTGTTGTATTATTTCCTGTTAGGATAAAAAAGGTAAGGCATGTTGATGAAAATCATATCCTAGGATGATTAGTGTGTAGTACATAGGCTGTACAGAATTAACGTGTAGTGTGGTAATATCAATATACACATCATGCCTTTTTTCTATACCACCTCCCTTTATTAATGCTAGAATCAAAAAAGTTGACACTTTCTTTAACAAATCACTCAGGAGGTGTGGGAGTCGATCTTGACTTTGAATTTAAAATGTATGAGCGATGCCAGTTGCCATTATCTTTTAAATGACTCCCGTAATTGGCCAGTCGGTTCGGGATCTGACTGCCAGACTCAATCAATTTTCAGCCAGTGTTTCGCAGATAAACATCTGATCTTATGAGATGCAGTCTGGCTTCGTCGGCTGCAAAGTAAGAACTATGTACAGGCTTACTGCAGATACACGGCAGCAATAACAGGAGCTCATGTAGGACTATATGATGACTGATTACAGTAATGTACTGTGCATATTCTTATAAACAGATACTTTTATCATCTTCTGTCTCTATAACAGCTGCTTGGTTATTTATTAACATTTAGCATCCTAATATATTCTCCTCATGCAGCTATTAAGTCGTAAGAAAGCCTTTATATTCGTTTTAACTCCAGATATCTTTTCAGCCCTGTTCTTTGCTCTGTCCTTTTCCTTTTGGGGAATAAGAGCAGGGATGACTCACCTGTTTTAAAGATGCAACATAAATAGCCCCGCCGTCTTCTCGAACTCCTCCTGCGTCTCAATTGGTCCCCAAACTCTCTGCCCACCCTCCTCCCTCTCTGCACTTTTGTCTTAAGACGGGCGGCTTGGAGATAAGATGCTTTTATTTTTAGCCACACGACCTGCGTACAAAGAGCTTCACTCCGAAATGAGACAGCCGCCATTTGAAACCCCCGCTGTCATGAAAGTGATACTCATCCTGAGATGCTAGTTATGCATCACCTTTCATTATGATTCTGTTTTTGAGGCTGGGATCGTCTGAAGCCCAGGTGAATTTCAGGTGGCAGAATGCATCAAACATAACTCTGTATGTCAGACATATTTAGTCTCCTCGCAGGTCACATGTTTTCCCAGATAAACCTATTGAAATTAAGAATGTTTATTATGTTTATGTAATGTTAACGAAATTACTAAAACAGACCATTATTGTACAACAATGCACACAAAATAAGTTAAAAGGTAGTAGTTTAATGTAAAAAAAAAAAGCATTGAATGGATTTGTTTAATTTTGTTTCTTTTACTTCACATTTCATGAGCTAATAAAGCTCGGACACACACTTTCTTCAAAACAATAACATTTTGGAGCTGACAGTAACAGCACATCGACCGTCAGCTAACCGACAGTTAGCAAGCGAGCTATGGGGAGCTGTTTTGACTGAGTAGTGCTAGCATGTTCCTGGCTGGCTAGCGTGTTAGCTGGTACTTAACTAGCGCCGCCATTTGTTTAGCAAGGATGTATTTTTTTTGCTGTGCCGTAATATTTGATTTATTGCACCTGTAGAGTAATGGAAGGAAAGCAGCTCAATGAATTTGTTGTATCTCACGTTTCGTAGGCTGGTAATGCTCGGTCACACTAGCACAAACTGTAAGGCAGCTAATTTCGGAGCTAAATCACCTCTGTATCACTTGGGCAAAATAAATCTGAGCAAATCTTTCACAGTAAATTGAACTTTGAGGAACTTGACTTTTATTAAGTCATATTAGCTAATTGAACCATTAACATTAGCCATTAGCCTGTTTGCAGCTCGGGGACAGTTAGCAAGCTGACAGTTGACTTACAGTTAGCAAAGCCAGCTAGCTTGGAGAGCTATTTTGACTGAGTAGTGCTAGCATGTTCCCAGCTTGCCAGCGTGTTAGTGTTTAACTTGTAGCTACATCGATTGCTAACTAGCGCTAGCCATCAGACTTTATGTTCACCACCTTTTTTCACCTGAACGTGTGTCTGAACTTCCTTCCATGATCAGGCAAATTTGATTTATTAATGCTGTGGAGACCTGCTATACATTTGATGACATTTATATTTATCCAATGGGCTTCAAAAATGTTTAACTTACCTTTTTTTCTTAAATGGAATTGAGAAAAAAAGGCAAAGTAAAATCGCTGCATGTATTTGTGACGCTGATAGATGATTAATCATGATGATAAACAGTCGTGATAATCAATTTCCCAACGCCAAATGATTTGACGCTTTGCTTCTTATGAGATGAATACCTTTAGGTTATTGGCTGCTGTCAGATAGAAGAAGCAAACTGACGAGGTTTCATCAGCATCTCATTTTATAGACAGAGCGACTAATTAAACAAAAGGCTGAAAAATAATCATAATGTACTTTATCCACCCACAGGCACTCTCATAGGCCACAGCGAGGCGTCACGCTAACTGCAGAGACAAACACGCCAAAGTGATTAGTGGACGCCGTCATGCTGCAAAACCCTCGTCAAAACCCGTACACACACACACACACACACACACACACACACACACACACACACACACACACACAGAGTCCAGATAGATAAGCAAGCCATTCCAACTGTGTGAGTCAATTCTTCTCAAACATGAACACACACACACACACACACACACACACACACATTCCACAGGACAGTCAATTTTCCGTACGTAGTGACACAGATTGTAATCATCCTCAGACATGACATGCATTTCAATAGAAATCTGGCTGAACACAATGCAACGCTTACAGCAAATAGCCTCAAGATCTGTGTTTGTGTGTGTGTGTGTGTGTGTGTGTGTGCGTGTCTGTGTGTGTCTGTGTGTGTCTGTGTGTCTGTGTGTGTGTGTGTGATCCTCTATCTCATCCAGTAGCCGCTCAGGGAAAATGTGACTTGAATTCTGATGCGTTTAATTGAAACCCGCTTTATCCTCCATTTACCACACTCATCTACGGAGGATTATAGATGGAGACAGGAGGATGAGGAGGTGGAGGAAGAAGAGAGAGAGAGAGGAGAGCGGCAGATAAAAAGGCTGAAGGGAGGAGGCGGAGAGAGAGTGTAAGAGGGAGGGAAGGGAAGATAAGAAGAGGAAATGGGAAGCCGTTGCAGTATTAGCATACGTATTATTAGCATCAGTCATTTCATTCGCAGAAATCCACAATTATCATATTTGTGTTAATTGCTGGTTTTCTGGTGTTGATTGGCCTCCTGTCAATCAAAAGGAGGTGCTGTGACACCGTGTTTCTTTCCACATCATAACCACCAGTTCTTCTTCTTCTTCTTCTGTGTTTTCTTTGGACGCATAGAGTGCCTCCCTTCAGATTTCTGTTATTATCCAGCGACGAATCATAAATGAATGTGCTCTGAAGCACAGTATCAATGCTCTTACACCAGACTGTGCCTTGCACCTTCTCAGCATCCGCTGTCGTCGTGGTGCATCAGATAGCCGACAACGCTCCGGTTAACACAGTGTTATTGTCAGGACTGTGCTTTGATGTGGGGTGATGGTGATTTATAGCAACCAACAGGAGAATGACAGCCTTTATTCAGACTGTAACATCCCAAAAGTTGTGCAGAATCGTGGAATTTGATAACACGGAATCAACTGTCTAGTGCAGGAATTGGCTAAATGTAAATACAGTTTACAAGAATCAGGATTTTCCCAACATTACAAACATTTTTCTCAAAGAGTCTCATCACTTCGGCAAACATTTGAATCGGATCTGCTCTTTGGGAGAACCTTGAAGGTGAGCAGAGGGACAGTGCAGAAGGATTCAACCTTCATTTAATTGAGTTTGTTTGACAGTTTTCTCATGAATGAAGGGTTTGAACTCCAAAGCTGTGACTCCTATAGGCTAGTTTTTTATGTTTCTATAT
Organism: Chelmon rostratus; assembly: GCF_017976325.1. Taxonomy (NCBI): domain Eukaryota; kingdom Metazoa; phylum Chordata; class Actinopteri; order Chaetodontiformes; family Chaetodontidae; genus Chelmon; species Chelmon rostratus. The sequence continues at coordinate 15,356,463 of NC_055680.1, read as the reverse complement.
AAATTAGGCTTGTGGGAACGTTGTGATGTTCGTGAACAGTTAAAACAGTGAGTCTGGAGGGTGTTTCAAATCTTTTTCCACGTCTTAAAGACCATCATCACACGCTCACAGCTAAAAATATGTGGAACTAGTTACTGTAGTATCTAAGTAACGTCCGGGGAAGTGGCAGAATTAAAAAAAATCCCCTCAGCAGATGTTTAGGTGTCTTTTTCTTTTCCTGTATTCAGTTTGTGTCGGCGGTTGCTGCCCTGATTTCTCCCCTCCGGTCGCTCACGATAAATAAATCACCAGGCTGTTTGAGAGACAGAAACCGAAGAGGACAGGCCTGGAAATGAGACGGACACGGCGTGTTAATGGAGGCTGGCGGGGCAGGTAGCTCCACCTGTGTCTGCGTGACTCAACATGTGGGTACATCTGATCGCACAAGATCAATCTCAATTATACTGTCGCTCCTGGCGTGCTTGTTAGTTTGTACGCGTGTGTGTGCGCGCGTGTGTGTGTGTTCATTCAGGTTTCCACTGGAGTTATTAGCACTGTGTGTGTGGTTTGTGTATGTGTGTGTGTGTGTGTGTGGGTGACACCTCAGACTAATTACATTAGCGCCAATTAGTGATGCATGAAGCTGACAAATATCTTGCTACATGTATCAATTATCTCAAGTCCCAGCGGGTCATACATGATTAGCGAGGTGGGGGATTAAATGCAGCGGTAATATTTGCATATCTTGAGGCGATTGGCTCGTTCGTACGATGGTGTAAAATGAGCTAAAGAGGCGCCGACTGTCAACACGCAGCTTCTCCGGCTTCGGGATGCAAAGTTTGCTGATCTAATCCGCCTTTATCGACGCGACGGATCGCTCATCTTGAACAAATCAGCACTGAAGTTTCCGATCGAAGCTCACCGCTGCCGTTTCATGGGTTGCCATTTCTTTAATGAGACCATGTGAAATCCTCGGTACTTTTATCTCACACATACGGTACGTTTATCCTGTCGCGCTTCTGTTTTACTCCTGACGCGGCTCGAACGTTTCAGAATGAAGCCGTCATGTCAGAAAGATGAAGCTGTAAACTGCTTTGCGGCAAAACAAACAGGAGAGCCCAGAAACTCCTAAATCAATGAAAACTGAAATTATCTTGTGTGAATAATAATAAAAAAAATTTAGGTATATTTTTTGGCTGCACGGTGGCTTGGTGGTTAGCAGCGTCGCCTCACAGCTAGAAGATCCCCGGTTCGATCCCACCTGGGATCTTTCCGTGTGGAGTTTGCATGTTCTCCCTGTGCAGCGTGGGTTTACACAGGGTTCTCCGGCTTCCTCCCACAGTCCAAAAACATGCTGAGGTTAATTGTGACTCTAAATTGTCCATAGGTGTGAATGAGCGGTGTGCATGGTTGTCTGTCTCCATGTGTAGCCCTGTGGTAGGCTGGCGACCTGCCCAGGGTGTCCCCTGCCTTCGCCCGAGATACGGCTGGGATAGGCTCCAGCTCCCCCGTGACCCTGCAAAGGATTCAGCGGTGTATAGATAATGGATGGATGGGTGTATTTTTCTGAATTTAAAATGCAGGACTTTTACTTGTACTTTGTAGTTTTTGCTAAATTAAAGGGTCTCAGTTCTTCTTCCACCACTGTGTTTGTTGACATTTTGGCAGGCTGGCCCCTTTAAGCTGCTGAAGTAGCTAATAGCAGCAATAACTGACAGCTCTCACTGCAAAATGTGATCGTTTTAAGGCAGTTTATGGGCGTTAATTCAAGTCTGACACTGGCGATAATGATATCCTGTAAAGTCTGTATGTGCATCCCATCTCTGTTCGGATTTAACTGAATTATGGCTAAAAGAGGGAGTACGATCTCCTCAGGCGTTGAGAATTTGCAAAAAGTCGACGCTGATTTCTTTTACTTTCGTTTTCTCTCACCGTCAAGCCGGCGAGGAACCACGACCACAAGTGTGTCAGAAGCTCGCATTATGCTGGATGTTATTTTTGGTATTGTGCCCCGAAGGCGTCGCGGCTTGTTTTAAAAGCAGGCTCGTCCTGTCTCTCATCCGACCCGCGGCTAAACCGAAGGTGAAACAACTGCACCTGCAAAATAAAAATCCACTTTTCCTCATCTCACACCCGGTCATTCAAGTCTCGCTCCTCGCTCTCATTTGATGGGAACAGAGGTTTTTAAGCGTGTTGAGTAGCACGCCTGAAAATGTGACGCTCATAGTGTGAGAATGTGATAGTAATCCCAAAAAACAGGAGTTTATTGATAAAAAGAGGAGGCTGTCTGATTAGCCAGATGTTCCTCGCTCACTCTGAACCTAAATTAGCCTGGCGACAGATCGTGAAAGAAACCGGTGTGATCACACTCGTGGTGAATAATTACTGACATTTTCGCTGATGAGTCTCTCTCCTCCTTTCTCTCGCTGAGGATTTCTCACGAGGACTGAAAAGGCCTTGAAAGTCAAACCCAGAAATATGGTTTTTGAGTCAAATTGCATCTCAGCACTGTGATTTTCTCTCCATTGAACCGCTTCTTTGAGCTGGACATCGAACGACTCATCCATTCTTTATATCCACTTTCTTTGTGCGCTCTGGACAATGTGCAGATAGTCACAAAACGAGAGGACACACACACACACACACACAGAGAGATCCTTTCTGTTCCCTCGGATGCATCAGCAGTGCTTGTTTGACAGTCTGGCGAGAGGTGGCAGCGAGCCACTTCTCCTCTGTAAAGGCTGCAAAGACGCTGATATACTGAACTTTTCTCCTCGTAAAACCTGCAATTAAATTTGATTTCTTTGCACGTTCACTAAATAATTTTACTCTCTGTTTGCTGTATTGAAGGGGTAGCTCTCATTTAAAGCGCATATTGCAAATTTGGTCACTAAGCTCAAGATTAAAATTGGTCTCTATTATAGAAACAAATCCTGTTTCTCTCTCCGAGCTCGCAAGTATCTTGTTTCTGCAACTTTTTTACCTCTGCTTGATTATGGTGATGTTCTGTACATGACAGCTTCAGCTAAATGTCTTCAGTCCCTGAACACCGTCTATCACTGTGCGCTGAGATTCGTCACTGGCTGTAGCAGACTCGCCCATCACTGTGAACTCTATGCCAAATCTGGATGGCCACCTCTAAGTGTGCGCCTGTACATACATTGGTTGACTCTTATTTACAAAGCTCTTCTTGGCCTAGTTCCAACGTACTTGTGTTCATTTCTGCAAAGGGCTAAAAGCCACTACGCCTTACGCTCTAGTGATATCATTCACCTGATTGTCCCTCGTGTCAGGACTGAACAGGGGAAAAGAGCCTTCAGATTTGCCGCCCCATCAGCCTGGAACACCCTCCAGTCTGATTTTAAAATGTCGGAGCTCATACCTTTGGAGAACTTTCGCTCTCTACTGACTGATAGTCATCGCGAGACCCTGGAACAGTGCTCATGTTTTTAAAATTGTTACTGTACTTCCACTGCTGCACTTTATGTGTTAACTTTTAACCTAGTTATTGCTGCTCTTTCATTTTATTTCTGTTATTTACTGTCTGTTATTTATTGTGACGTGTGCTGCTGACCTCTTGGCCAGGTCCCCCTTGTAAAAGAGATCATGATCTCAATGGGTCTCTTACCTGGTTAAATAAAGGTTAAATAAAAAATAAAACGTTATGCTGCAAAGGCCAGGCTAGTCACTCAATGAGCTGAGAAGCTTAAAGAATTAAGCTGTGTTTAAAGCGTTTGGCGAGATGAAAATTAGGTTTTCATGGAGAAATCTGCTTTCTTACTTCCTCAGACACTGTCGAAAAATTTAATTCAATCTTTTGACTCGTCACAGCTCCACAGTCAGTATTCTATAAAGAAATATGCACAGAGCACACACACTGAGTTCAGCTTGCTGTGAAATGCAGCAGCCCTGCAGAAGGGTCTAGTTTTTTAATCTTTAATATCGTGAGTTCGCCATTTAAAATGGTAAACATGCATTAATTTCATGTTGATATTAGAAATCCTTATACATCTACTGGAATTACGATTAATCTTCACATCAATTAGACAAGAGTGGAAGCACTAATGTTATTATGTCCTAATGAAATCATTTAGATTGAAAAATGTATTTTTTTAGCGATTCACAAGGCGAGTTGGTTAAAGTGATTCAGTGTAACTTGATTTTAAAATGAAATATTGTCTCATTTATTCCAGAAAAAAAACAATACATAAACGTTTACTTATTCCAAAAATACATATAGCCAAAAAAAGGATAAATAAATAAAATTAAAATGAATGAAAGATATATTCTCATTAGAATGCAAAAATTAAAATGTGATTAAATGGTTAAGTTTTAGTAATTCCAGGTTAAATTTCATTTTAAGTTTTCATCCTCTGACAAGTTCAGAACTATCGATGAGGATATAAACGCGCGGCATGCAGTTCGACTCTGCAGGATCCTTCTTTTTTCAAGATAGAAGAAAACCTACTTGATTAAAAAATCGTGTTCTGAGCGTCTTTAATATGTTTTAAGTTCTAATAATAAAAACAATGTTGATCACACATTCGGCTCAGCTAGCTTATGTTTTAACTTGAATCAGGTTAAACTTTTTACAGTGTGGGACTCTGAAGATATTTTGGGTGATTCATTTTTCATGTACCTTCACATTTACCTGTGTGCGTGCGTGCGTGCGTTTGTGCGTGCGTGCGTGCGTGCGTCTGTGCGTGTGTGTGTTCATGTGAGCAGATCAGTCACTGTCACAGAAAACATGCATCTAAATCAAATCTCCCGCTGACGTGTAATTAGATGAAAGTAAGTGTGTCTCTATCTGACAGCAGGCTGACGGTGCTCTCCGTGTGGAGCTTCTTCCTCCACCGTGTGTTTGACGCCAAGGTGAGCGTGTTTGATTGAAAAGACGAACACGAATCGCCTCCTTTGTTGGGGAATTATCTTTTTTGGCTCAGCATGACACCGAAGATTATGTTCCAGCTCCCTTTCAGAAGAGTCGATTCACTTTCGGGCCGAACGTTTTCATTTCCCAGCATGCTTATCTGGCCGCGACTTAATAAACCGGTGACATCTGATCCCAGCAGCGCCTGGAATGTGCAAACGCCACATTCGGGCTTTTATTCAGAATACGAGAGCTGAAAGTCGTCTGTCGGGCTCATTTGCTCCGTAGCTGCTTTCCTGTTTGTCACTAAACCCACTGAAGGTGAAATGACTGCGTGTTCTCCTCATACTGCTGCTTTTACATGTCTGACCCTGTTACCTGCAGGCGATGTGCATCGCTACCGACCGTTTTCCAAAGTGTACAGTCTTAAATTCATGGGGGCAGACGGTCATCCCAGACTGCTGGGTAACAGATCACTGGTGCATTACTGGATGGACACACAACGCCAAGAGGAAATCCACATATATATCATGAAAGCAGCAGAACCACTTGATTTCAGGCAAACACAGCGAGTTCTGGTCTCTCAGTTGTGGCTGTTTGCCGCCACAAGCCTGTTTTCTAGAAATTCAGGAACCTCTTCAAGAGCTCAAGAGTTCTTCGCGGTAGCCCAGCAGGAGGATGAGGTCGCAGTCTGCAGAGCTGAATGTTTCCAGCATGGTGACAAAAAGCTTTGAGACTGATAGAACATGTGCAAGCAGCCATGTTTCAAAGCGAAGTGTTGCAGAAATAAAGAAAATGCAAATTAGGCACGTTTCCAAAAACTAGTTCGAGTGAATAAACTCCGCTATGCAAAGCGTGGTTTTAATCAGACGTTGGCAGTATAACCTGTGTTACACATGGCTGTAATAAACAGAGGAGAAGAAGAAGAAGAAGAATGATCTGCAGGACTTTGTTTCGTCTGCTGTCAGGAGACGAAGATTACGAAGACAAAGAGCGTTATGGGAATATGTGGGAAGATGACGACATTCTTCTTCTTCTTCTTCTTCTTCTTCTTCTTCTTCTTCTGCTTCTGCTGCTTCTTCTTCTGCTGCTTCTTCTTCTTCTGCTGCTTCTTCTGGTTTTGTAGCAGAAACAGCTGATCGGTCATGTGAGCTGTGTTCGATACGTCAGAACTGAATCCAGCAAAGGTGTTTACGCATTAAGACTTCTTCAAAAATGGCCCAAAGCACCTCAAGTAAACTTTATTGCCAAATTGATGAGGTGATAATAACTTAGCTTATGTGGATGTTTACTAATCTGTGGAGGAGCAGAGCCTTTAAAGCTTAACTGTCTTCCCACACGTTATAGACCAAAACAAGCACACACAATCATAAAAACAGCATTTTGACCATCATGGAGGCCTTGCATAGAGAATTTAGAATAAATTAAACTGAAACGGTCGATTCATGAAGAAAATGTGAATCCATTTTGAGATATTCTTCGGTGGCTGTGGCCCCGTTTCTAATATTGTTTTCTTCTCCACGATTGGTCCATTTTGAGCAATGTTTGGTGTTTTTTTTGAAGCAGCTGAAGCATACAAACAGATGCTAAAAGGACTTGAACATAAGCTCATAAAAAAGTAAAACGGACCATCAATCAATTAGATAAACCAGCGTTTTTCCCACCTGGTACAACCTGTAGCCTTTGGTGGCTAATATTAGCAAACTTTAGACAGATGTAGCTGTATAACTGAAATTATCCAGTCAATTTGCTGACTTATTGACCTTTATTTAAGCCATAGGCTACGTTTTAGCATCTGTAGTCGTTACTTGGTGCGACCACGGCTCTCGTTCAGCAAAAGCTACATCATTTCCTCCTGATTCCGGCTCAGAGAAGACAGAGTGCCCCTCTTTGTCTGCTCCTCCCTCCTGATAAGAAAGATGTGTGTTCATCTCAAAGTACTGATGCTTTGCGAGCTACTTTATGTGCAACTCTGATCAGCAACAGCGCCCAGACACTTCACCAGCAAATTCATTTCGCTGCCAAACACATCTTTTCATGTCTTCGCCTATTAGCAGCGTCATCCATCCGCAGTTCCCCAAAATGTTGCATCACTTCTGCAGGAAATGTGTCTTGTAACTAATGGAGGCAAAATAAAAGCGACATTTTCATTGGTAACTAAGTCTGTGTGTGTGTGTGTGTGTGTGTGTGTGTGTGTGTGTGTGTGTGTGTGTGTTTGTGCACAAACTGGGACCTTTAAATCCATTACAGCAAATGAAAACAAAACACCAGTAATGTCCAATCATTTTCCTGCCATCATTCATTCTCATTTTGGATGCTCAGCCGCGCACACTTGCTCAGGACGAGCGCCATTTATCCACCATCATGCATCCTAATCTATTCTACCCTTTCTTGGGTCCAGACAGTTTCGAAACAAATCCACGTGTCCAGACAGAAGCAACTCAAAATCAATGGACGGACAAATCCGCAGTCCCTCAGAGCACCTGTCCTCCACCAATGACTTTCCTGCAGTTGTGGCCAATTGAAAAGAGGCGGTTTATTTATGGCAAAGCTACAAAAACTGGAGCTCATGACGGTAAAACTGTGAAACGACAGCGTGTTAATCCTCCAAAGAGAGGATGACTTATTTTGGTTTAATGTGATTCATCCATGTATTTAGTGAGTAATTCGTGAGAGCTGTTGAGAATAGTTGAATAGCATTTACGTTATTCAGTTCATAATTACAATAACTTCTATTAAAATGGAACAAGATGCTTTTATTTTGAAACCCTGTGTGCCATGAAGATGACATGTGAATGTGAGGTTTCAGGTGCAGAGCTGAAGCTTCCACTACACAACAATCCTCTGCTGACTTAATGAACTCTGTAATTGGACGGCCCTGCAGGCCAAACATTTTGTTTCGGCCTTAGAGGAGGTTACAACCTGTCAGTCATCACTCAGGGATTCACATCTTCTGTGCTTCAGTGCATTTCAGGTGGTTGAATTAACACAATGAATTCAGTTAGTTTATTGCAGAAATATTAAAGCTTCTGGATTAATTTACTGAACAAATCTCTAAATTTGAATGCAACAGCTACTAGAGGTCTTTAATTAAAAAGGAAATTGTCATCATCTCCCAGGAATTACGTTTACATACTATTAAAGGAGCGCAGTCTAATACTGGGTACTGAGGGGGTTTGAACCCGAGTTAGACCTGGCTGACGCGCTTTTTACCTGTTGTGCCTCCTGTAAACCATTCCGTCGTTGTGTAGAGTTAAAAAATGTCCATATACCGGTTCCTCTTATTGCAAAAAGTACTTTATTAATTCTACAGTAAAAAATACAACGGCTTGATTTACCCGAGCCAAAACACACATTCAAATTTCGTGGCACAGCGGCAAGACAGCGGTCAAAGAACCTGTTTGCCCTTCCGGGTCAAACCCTTTCTGTCGATGACAGGAAATGTCCCCTTAAATAGCCATAGCGCCACCCCAAATGGTCAAATAAACAATCTCACCATACCCCATTTGGCTCCTACACATACAACTAATTTGAAACAGCAGACATGTTTTCAGGGTAACGTAATGCTGATTAAATTACGTTTTCTATTAACATATTGAAATGTTTATTAACCTATTTGGCAAGGTGCAAACACGTTGATGTTGAACGTATCGGCAATTGTTCACTGACGATGTGTTTTATTTTTGTGCCAAAACCGGCAGATTTGTAATACACGATCCACTAACCCCTAACCTGAAATCACAACCTTTCCACATCCACCCGTGTTACAGAAATGAAGCGTTTCATTCCCTCAAAGAAACGTCGCCTCTGAACAGAATCCAGGCAGCGATTAGTTTTTTTTCCCGGAGACAGGACTGGGGCTTCCACGCTATTCGCCAACTCGTAGTGCTTGATAACGTCCCATGCGGAATCCTGTTTGGTCCTTTGGTCAGTAGCATCAAACAGAATCATATCCAACAGGCACATTTCCGCCGTATACATCCTAGTTAAAGTCAGAAAGTTTACTTTTAGAAGCAGATAGTGTGCGAGTTATTTTTTCCTCCTTATGCTGAAAGCAGGGGGTCGCCATGATGATTAAAAAAAAACCCAGCAAACATCTGCTCTGCACGCAGCGTGACGCCCAAAACTCAGATCTCTTAATTAGCTAAAGAAACACTTATATGTGGGCAAGTTTCTGCAAGTTTCAGTTCTTCGGCGAGGCGTGAGGCCGACGTGCTGCAGGGCTGCAGAGAACGTTGTGCAGAGGGATCGCGGCTCTCCAGAAGTTCAGAACATTAAAGTCGTTTGCTCCCACAACCCTCACGCTGAGCCGGAGAGGCTATTAATTATGAATTGACGTAAAGTATTAATTCCACAAGCCCAGAGAGCGGCCGTCCCTGCATGTGGCCTGTGTTTGGACACTCACACACCACTGAAAGAATGTGTTTATTCCCACTGCTCTTTATTCTAAAAAAAAGAGAAGGAAATGCTTGTTTCTTGCTGTTTTTGGTTATACAACATTGACTACTGTTGTTTAGGTAAGAGCAAATAAATGGTCTTATTCAGAGTGTGAGAAAGTAAAGTCCCTGCAGCTGCTTCTCAGCCGTGACACCTTCTTACATTTAAAAAAAAAAAAAAAGAAAAAAGGGTATAACGGTTGCAAACACTCAAAAAACATACACAAATGACAGTATTACAAATGAATTCAGCCTTTCCGTCCAATCCCAGGGGGGTCAGCGTCCAATCAAAGTCTCTCCTGACTCCGTTTGGCCCTCTAGTTTTTGTTGGGTTTTTTTTACAACACAATTTCAGGATTAAATCGCAGGATTGGAGGATTGCGGCGATATTAAAACGATGATACCGGTCTGCGCTGAGAGAATTAATCCGGTGAGAAGGCGGGGGGGGGCAGGAAATAAGGCTGCCATGCGTGTTGGAGTGTGTTTGAGTGAGGCAGAGAGCTGGGAAATGATGAAGTGATTAGCTGTTGTGATGCCAAATAGACACTTAGCAGTGTAAGGGGGGAAAAAAAAAATGCAAATGGCTTCCCTCTTTCATGCTGAACTGGTGAGACGGTGAGGCTGTGACACACACACACACACACACACACACACACGCTACATGCACAAGTAGCAACAAACATATCAGTTAATGGCTGCATTTGAAAGTAATGGCATTTTGTTCCCTGTACTTTCTCCTTATTACAGCTGTTTCCGTGTAAAGTAATTATGATGAGTGCTCAACCGGCTGTAACAGTCTTATCACATTGCACGTACATGGAGCTGGTTTTTATCTACATCGTAGCCGTTTCAGTGTGCATGTCCTTACAACCACGTCCTTATTTTACCTTGTAGCTCCACCGTAAAAAATAGCTCCTCGCTGCCACTCGTCCTAAAGAAATGGGTGTTTTAAAGGGATTTTTTTTTGTTTTGTTTTTTAGTGCATCTCCTCAGCCAGAACAAGCGGAGGAGCATGGATTTCCTCAGTTAACTCCAATGTAAACCCACTTTGAGAGGCTCAGAGCAAGGCGAGGTGGTGGCACGCTGCTTCCTGCCATCAGAACTGGCCAATGGCGGCTAAAGATGGCCGACTGGTTGAATTTCAGGCGCTGAAGCAGCATCTTTCGGCTTTTTGCAAATTTTTTGAATGATTCTTTCCTGCTTGTGCATTTAAATCAGCCTCTTGTGTAATACTCGTACTCTACGTGCCACAGGAGCAGCATCCTGGGTGTCCTGATGCGTCCCTGACAAGGACGTAGCAGGAACATACGTCATCGATGCAGGACGTGGTGATTGTTTTGGTTACAGCGCACCAATGCTCTCTTAGCTAGCTGTTAGCCATGCTATGGCAACACATACACAGGGCCCTCTGACTGTGCAGCAGGTGGTAATGAAATGTTTTAGACACATGGCTCAGGTCTGTTTGAAACACCGGCTCGCTGTCTCCCGGACACTGTTTGGACCTGAGCTTCGTAAAGCCTGTTATCGTTTGGTAAAACATATCTGATCTGACAGCCGCGAGCCTGAATCATCAGCTCGTTTCGCTTATTCCACCGCTCTGAACGGCTGTCTGGCGCTTGAAATGTTACCAGACATTTTGCGCTAAATTGCCTTAATCATTCCAAGCGTCCAAACAAAGGATTAAGCTTCGTGCTGCACAGAGATTCAGGATTAAGACAAAGTCAAACTATTTCCAGCTGCAGAGCTGATAGATGATGCAGCGGAGAAAATGTAAATCCAGGATGACTCAAAATTGGATTGTTTAGGCTCAAGCTCTGTTTGCTCAAGACAGCTGCTACCATGCTACAGAATCCCTTTAAATTTCCCTTTAAGGAGCCAATAAATTAATTTTATTTTCATTTATAAAGAAATGCAGGACTTTTTTCTACCTTCTGTTACAAGAAGAGGAAGCAGCAAAGCCTCTCTTAGAGTCATTTCCATGACACCAGTGTTTTCAGTTAATTCAATTTTTGTGCTTCAGAAAGTTTTAAGTTTTAAGCCATAGGGCATCTTATCAGCCGGACTGTGATGTTATATTTTCAGTGTGGAAATCTGAACATTCACTGTTTAACATTAAAGCAGAAGACGCTTGGACGTACTGTACATACACGACATCAAGTGAAGCAGAGAAACAAACGCTCCCGACAGCCTGACTGCAGCCATCCTGGATGATTTTCCGAGGATATGAAAGAGCTCAGACTCTCTGTGCTACGATGCGTCTCCGCACTATGATGAAATTAATCCCATTTTGTGTGTAAAAAACTTTCTGTGTTCAGGGTGTAAGCTTCTTATCCGCTGCCGGCCCGGAGTGATTCCTGCTGTCTGCTCTGTCGAAGTGCTTTTCCCACAGCAACATGATGAATATTCAGGACGTCTGCTGCTGCCGGAACAAAAAGCCTCCTAATTACTTTAACGTGAATAAAAAACAACCATAGCTGAAGACAAATCGGAGGCATTTTCAGAATACTGGCTTTGTCAACAGATTCTCTGGAAGAAAAACAACAGAAAAACTGCAACTCGTGCTCTTTATGAACCATTTGTTTCAACTTGATAATGGCTACATCCAAATGCAGCTAATCGTGATGTGATTAAAGCTCCAAGGCGGGTAAGGTGTAATTACAGTACTGTGATGTTTTGATAATAAGAAGGGTGGAGTGAGTGTTTCAGCTCATTGCTGAATTGCATTTTAGCCACGTGTCTTTGTCTTGGAAAACATCTGTCTAAATGCCCAACCACCTCCTGAATGCTGACATGCTGAGTCCACGTGTACACAGGTGTGTTTTAAAACAGGGCTTTTCCACCTTCGCTCTCAAAAAAAAAGAAAAAATCCCTTCCACACAAGCATTGTTGCAAAAAAATCTCCAAATTTGTTTGTGCAAAACACCTCAGTAACCGTGCATTTATACATGCAAAAAGTCCCGTTAGCAAGATTAGCAACAATGCTATTTGAACCGTCTTCTCCATCTACACTGCAAACAGTTTCTGAATGTCCCTTATGGGGACCAACTGCACCCATCATGTAAATAATTAAATCCAGGGGAAGACTTGGGCTAAGTTTAGAGTAAGTCTCCAGGAGATGAATGTAAGTCTACGTAAGTCCCCAAAAATGATGGAAACCAACAGAGTGAGGACAGTTTTGGAGAGGCAGGACGTTTTAAGGTTAAAACGTGGTTTTAAGGTTTGGTTAGAATTAGGTTGAGGATGGTGTTTGGGGCATGTAGTGTGATGGTTAAGGTTAGGCTGAGGGTCCCAGTAGTGCATTATGTCAATGAGGGTCCCCACAAGTACAGAAGCACAAGTATGTGTGTGTATCCTGCAGAAGTTGTGCTTTTAGTTTAATGCAAATTCTGCTGAATCAAGTACGTTTGGTCTTACACAAGAAGGTGTTTGCAACAATAATGAAAAACGAATAACACACACACACACACACACACACCTGTTCAGTGGCGTCTGTGATGAGTGGGCACTTTGTGTAACAGCCAGGTTTTGGCGTGTGGGGGAGTTTTGTTTTCTCCCTTTTTCACATTTAACTGTTGTGCTTCAGGTTTCTCTTCAGGGAGAGTTTTGCTGAGTCAGCACGCTGTAGCTCAGCGGCGCCCTGCTTCACGTTCACACCGTTGGACTCGTTCACACCTGCAGGCTGCTGCGCGAACACAATCTGCAGCACACTGAGCAGATGCAGGGCAGCAGCTGAAGGTTAGGTGTCCTGCTCAAAGGCATCAGATTTTAGTGGCAGAACAGAGGCAGAGGCAGCTATTTATATACTGAGTTTAATATTTTCTAGCATGTAGCACCTCAAACTCTTTGTATTATGGTAATTAGCTTCACTAGAGCTCCCAAGATTGGAAGGATGTAGATTTTAGTGGTTTACGGCAATGTATTTGTTGATTTTTTTTCTTTCGTAGCTGCAGTTGCATGAGCTATATGTCCTAAACTCCGTAAGTAAACCCAGGTTTTCCTAATAGCCATGAGCGTGTTCATATAAAAAGGTCTGTGCTTGCAGCTTCTGACCATTCGCAAGCAGGTCTACCAGCAGCGGAGCGCCATGTTTTACAAACCAAGAGGAAACCATTGCATTAAATCCAGGCTAATGGCAGCACAGTTGAATGCAGGAACAAACCTGAAAGTTTATAAGCTTATATCACCTCCCCATCATTAGGGTGAAATTAATGTAATTAATGTGTTGTTGAGATCTGTTGTCATGATTGTGTCATGATGATTAGCCTTAATTCTTTCAGCTGCTACCCTGCAGGTGTCAAACAACAAATAAAAGATAAATATCAAAAGGTCACTCAAAGTAGTCAGTAGGCTTACTTTCATATCTTGTAAGTGCAACAAAGACGAGGCTTTAGGTCTTCTATTAGTCTCTGTTGTAGGATGATGTCGGTCAGGGAAAGCCAATCAGAGACCCTCTCACGATCCACGCCGAGCTCCACAGGATCAATGAATGGTGATGCTGTTCTCAGAGAGAATTGATTGGTCAGCAGATGGAGCTTTTATGCATGGTGTTCGATAACCCGCTCTGGAGAAGGTGACCACGGTTAGTTACTATGTTAACTTGTTACCCAGTTACCATGGCGATGTACCCGGGTGAGAAGCCATCATAACCCTGAAAACCCAGGGCTCAACCCAGTGTTGTGAAGTTACTGAAAATTAGGCATTAGTTACAGTTACTAATTCAAATCTCAAAATTACTTTACACATTGCTGTATGTAAAAGTAGCTAGTTACTAGGGAAAGTAACTGTTGCATTACTTTTGTTTCGTTCTGCTTAAATTCTCTTATGTACACGCATGGCTGTATTATTTTAGTGTTGCTTTGGCTCAGTGTGGTTATTGTACCCATTATCACTGTAGTGACAGATGTTATTAACACTCCCGACCACCAGAGGGCAGTAATGACTAGCATTTCCTGCCTGTGAGCAATATTGCATTGTTAAGACAATAACTTATAACATGACAGTAACATTAAACTTATCAGCAACATGTTAATTGACAACATAGTTCATCTGTTTTCTGCCTAAGTATCCAGCCTTGCAGTACAGCATCCACTTGTTTCGTCTACCACATGTTATGTTTCGGCGCTGGCTGCAATTGGTGAACGTTAGCGAAAGATCCTGGTATTATCCTGCAAGTTTGCAGTCATTTGAGATACAACTTTAACCAAAGTCACCATCTTTCCCTAAAGTGAAAGCGATTGTGCTTATTATAGCGACAATAAAGCAACTCAGTGATTATTTGTAGGAGGCAGGATTCCAATTTTGATATTCAGATAAATAAAACAGTTTTATGGTTACTTCCAGAATGTGCTGCTACGTTTATACTATTGACTGGTAGCATGCTGTTAGTCAGGTCTATTAACACGGTGCCCTTATTGGAAAAACACTTTGAACCCTCAAGCAAAACTCTGCAGCATTGCACGGTGCACATAAAGGCTGAAAGAGTCCACAGCCCTCGGGCATTGAAGACTAATGTGATGCAGCGTGAAACTAACCCAGAACCCGCCATCAGCAGATGTTTGGAGAAGATAGAGCTGGATGTTTATTTCCACGAGCTGGAACACGGCCCGCGTCGGCATTAATCTCTTTCCGCAAGATTCAAGATCAATTTGAACGCTTTATTATGCGTAACACAAGTAATGCACACAAAGAATAAGACTTCCAGTGGTGTAAATCATGTGCCGGAACAACAAATCAGGCGAGCGAACTTCGAGGCAGCGGGTTCCTCTAAATCCTAACTCGCTCTTCTGTTTGCACAAAACATTTGTGCAATGCGCGTTCATTGCATGTTTAGTCAGAGGCTCTTCCAGTGTGTGGAATTTTGCCCGACTTTCCTCTTACAGTGCTGAGACGTTATTCCCATCTGTTCAGCAACAAACAAACAAACAAACACAGAAGAGGCAGGAAAAAACAAACAAACACTGGGCTGAAATTTAGGATTTTTGTTGCCTGGGATGATTCTTGTAAATGTGTCAAAAGAGCAACACATTTTACAGAATGTCCTTAAACAATGCGTGTCTTACATCCAACATCTGGTAACATTTACCAACCGTTTGAACTCCTGTCGTGTGACGCAAAAAGCAGACCTCACAGCACCGAGCTCAGACAGGATCCTTTTGATTCCTCTTGTTTGCAGAGATCAGTCTCTGATTGACTTCAGGATTTTGCTTTGAGCATTTGAATCAGCAGGATTTGTGACGCTCTGTTTTCTGACTCCGTCAGATAAGGCAGGTGTGTTTTTCACATACATTCACAAAAAAAAAAAAACAACCTCCTCCCCGGTGCAGCTGTTATTCAGCACATGCAAATGAAACATCACGAGTGTGTCTGAGAGGCGAAGAGAGGGCCAGTGATAGTGAGAGGGGATGAGATGAGACCTGAAGGGGATACAGGTGCAGAGATGCCTCGCTCTGATCTCTGATTCTCTACCTGGAACGAACACAGACGCTCGAATCCAAAAGCAGAGAGCGTGCCAAGCTCCGGCGGAACGAAGCCCAAAAAACTTGTGATGAATTCACAGCCTGACGGGTACGAAGAAGGGACAATCACTCATCGTCAAAGGAGTGCCGGATGGATGTTTAAACTGTGGCAGCAGGCACAGGGAGCAGTGTGTGAACAAGCTGAAGGACAAAAAGTGTCTGAGCGTAATTACGCATCTGTATATTAACATGAGAATGCAGCATTTGGTGGGTGTTTTAATCTAAAGTCGCTCTTAGCATCGTAGCGTTGGAGACCCCAGGAGGACTGGCTGCGGCAGGAATATTGATATGATGAAATGAAGGTGTTGGCAACAGCAATTTATCAGGACAACACAGGTTTGAAAAGCTCCTCTTTCAGTTCGGGCGGACACAATATGTCTCAATCGACAAAACATTATTTGAGCAGACTTTGGATGATGAAAGGAATCTGTCGTTTTTGGTAAATGTGCTTATTTACTTCCTTGCTGGGAGTTAGATGAGAGGATTTCTATGCTAAATGTGGGGCTACAGCCAGCAGCCAGTTAGTTTAGCTTAGCACAAAGACTGAATACAGGTGGAAACAGCTAGCCTTGCTCTGTCTAAAGTAAAAAAAAAAAAAAAATCCACCTACCAGCTAAAGTTCACTGCACATTGTGTCTTGTTTGTTTTATTCGTACAAAAAAAGAATCTAAAAATGGCAGTTTGCGGTTTTGGAGAGTCTTTGTTCCCCCTGCTTCTGGCCTTTATGCTAAGCTAACCCCTTAACTAAGCTAACTGCAGTCTGAAGCTTCATATTTAACACAGAGATACGAGAGTGGTATCGTTCTTCCAGTCTAATTCCTTGCAGGGTATTTCCCAAAACCTTATTATTTCTTAAATACCATTTAGTCTGTATCAGCATTCATGGTTGCAGCTTGATAAGTTTGAGGATTTGTTACTTTACTCTATAACAATAAAGGAAGTAATAAATCTTTCTGTCCAAACAAACAATGTGAGGACCACGTGGTTTTTCCTTTCAATATTTTCTTATATTTCACAGTCTAAACCAGTGGTTCCGTAACCTTTTTGGCTTGCTTCCCGTTATATTTAAGCACAGTTTATGACCTTGTGGGCATGAGTATTTAGTGTGTATTTTACAGCAAAAAGTCCAAGAAGTCTGGCGAAAAAGATAAATACATGTTTTCTCTTTACCCCCTCAGACTTGTCTTGCAGGTCATGACCCTGAGGTTAGGAAACGCTGGTCTAAACAATTTATAAAACAACAAAAAAAACAGATGAAATGAAAATAATCATTGGCACAATGTTCTTTCAATTCATCCTTCATTTATTTTTCTGCATCATGATGAGAGTCCTCAAGGGTCTCAGACGAGGTCATGAAAGTGCAACAGTTCATAATTGCAGGCAGACTGTTGGTCAAAAGGCTGCTTTAATGAACCGCCGTAGCCATTTAATCAGAGTCAGGTGCAGGCGGCTGAATGAAGCAGGTGCAGAGGATGACTGAGGCAGCAAATGAGGGCTAGGAGACCCGCAGTCATGCTCTTCCTGTGACTTTGTTGCATTTTTCTATCATTTGACCCGTTGCACCTTCTCTTTCTGCACAGAAAAATTAGCTATCACTTATGCAGCTTTACTGTTTTTGTTCACTCTTGCTGTTGCCATCAGCATCATTTTCAGACAGGTTTTAGCAGAAAAGTCCCAATAAACTCTTAGTGCACTACCTGCTCAGCATCACATGGCAGGGAGGCAAAGCTAGCAGCTAGCAGGTTAAGCAGTGGGCCATTCAGCACTTAAAAAAACACATATTTTAAACAAAACAGTAATAAAAAGCTGCAAATACTGGAGTTGCATTCAACAGGTGGTCTGAAACATGAATGCTAACGTTGCTCAGTGTCTGTTGGTTGTGTAAATAAGCAGCTCTTTGCTAACACGTAGCCATATCCACTTTTTAAGCTGCTAATGTGTCAGTCTTGTATTTGTAGCCTTTGCGCTGTCCTTAATTGACCCAAAAAAAAAATTGAATTAAAAATAAGAAAGAAAATGGTCCAATGTGTCACAGTATCGATGTGTGTTTTGTAGCTGCTCTGAGCAACATTTAACATGTTCCAACATCGTAAACAGGCCCGTCAGACATCGTATCAAAGCAAAAACTGCATCCACTGTAATTGAGACAAGCTCCAAAGCCGCTGGTATTCCCTTCAGTCATACACCCACCAAGCAAGCCTGGATGGAAACAGCTTGCAGGGGCACACACAAAGACACGCACTCGTAAACACACACACGCACACACACACACACAGTATACATGCGGTTATGAAGCAGTTCTATACCACCCAGAGCAGCTTTAGTCTGCACTTGACTAAACGCAGCACTGAAGTCACTGGAGTGATGCCTGCGCCACTCAGCTCTATTTTAACATGTGTGTGTGTCGGTGTGTGTGTGTGTGTGTGTGTGTGTGTGTGTGTGTGTGTGTGTGTGTGTGTGTGTTAAAAACCCTCCAAACTGAGTCCCCTGCTCAGGGAATTAAGGTGCATTGCTGTTCATTGAGCTCTGATGGCTGAATTTGCTTCGTTAATCCCTTAAAACAATAAAATCAAGTTTTTCTTCAAGCAGCTGAAGTCACGGTTTGGGTTGCAATAAGTGTGACGGCAACAGTCGGTGCTAAAATCTCGACATATAGGGACAAAATCCCACAAAGTGCTCGATGCTATGAAACACATCCACAAACTAACCAATCAGAACATGACGTGAAGTGACAGAATCAACCTGCAAGCCAGCTTAATGCTTCTGCTGCTCGGCCGTCGTTGATGTGACACGTATGAAACACACATATTTAGCATTTTGTTCTGGTGACTGGGCTGCATGAATATAATATAATAAGTAAGTAAGTAAGTTGCTAAATATTAACTTTCAACCTTATTTCTTGGCCCAGTCTCTTTATGAATTATACGCATATGAAAAATCAAGGGTTTGGAGGAAATGTCCAGTTTCAACGCTTCATTGGGCAAATGGTTTCTACTTCCACATGCAAAATACAAAACTGGTTCTTTGGACTCATCCGACTGCTCCTTCGCTGTCCGTCCATCGATGCAGCCATGTGTCCATGCATGCTGTTGGAAGTTATGAAAGTCCGTGCAGCACAAAAAGCTGCAGAACAGACCACACGGGAATCCTCTGGCGCTGCGAGGCCGAGGCTTTTCACACATCTCCGCCAGCTTCCCCCCAGACGCCATCTCCCATCACTTGCCCTACCTGCTCACCTGTTCCCCCTTTCCCCTCATCAGGCCTGCAGAGCATACACCGGCCCATTTCCACTCGTTCCCTGCCAGACTGTCTGCGCAGTAGCTTTCAAGCCTTTTGTTTCCGCCTCTCTGATCTGACCTTAGCTAACCTGTCCGGACTCTCACCCTCTGCCTCACCCCTTTTTGGGATAAATTTGCTTGTTTTGACCTTCTTTCTTAAACCACTATACATCCAACAGGCACTTTTGTCCAAAGCAACTTCCATTTTTCCTTGAATCAGGTACATTTCGGGGGGATTTCGGGTAGGCCAATTGGACATTAATGGACATCTCACTTCATTCATTAAGCTTTATCTAGGTCACGTCTGGCTTTATATCGTTTAAAATGTTATCTCTCAATACAGCTCTCCACTTACAGTAACTGCAGCTACGTATGTCCACCAGCAAAGCTAGGAACCATTTAATTAGAAATAGTGGATATGCAAGCTCTTCCTGTCTGCCTCTGCTTCAGATTTTGAGGTTTCCCAGAACCTCCGACCTTACAGTTCCTGCTGCGCCGGCGTACGTGCTTTAAGTCGTCTTCTGAATGGTTTGTTATATGACAGGATGGACTGAGGTCGATTCAATCCGAGATAAAAGGTGTAGTTAGGAGTGTGAAGGGTACAGAAAATGAAATGAAAAGAGAGAAAAAGAGAAAAAGATGCCAGGAGACGGAAAGTAAAGGCAAATTTCCAAATCAAGTTTTATTTATATCGTCTAAAAATCACAAAACGCAATTTGCCTCAGAGGGTTTTGCAATCTGAGCTCAATCCTCGGACCCTCGAAGAAAATGGAAGAAAGGAAAAAGAAAAGAGTGGCAGAGCGAAAGGAAAACAAAAAGAGGCAGGAGAGGAAGAGATGTAGAAAAGGTAGAAAGTGACTCAAAGCGAGGGGCGATGAGGTGGAGAAAGAGAGACGGGGGAGGATAGGTGTGGTCTGTTACAGTATGAATTCAGGATGCTGGGCTGGTTTTATCACAACACTTCATTATCTGAAAACATGAAAAACGGCGACTTGGCGGAGGATTGTTCTGAGGCGAAGAAGCGAGATGGAAAACACACAATCGTGCGTCATGGTCAGGCCGAGAGCGAGAGCGAGAGCGCGGACATGGATCTCCCTTAACTATCCGGAGCATCTGGAAACCGACGGGCCTGAAAAAGGTTAATTTGATTTAGTCTGGCCATATTCATTACAGAGCAGCATTAAAATGATCTATAATCATTTGGTCAGTTACTTTATTCTAATGGGTTTGATAAGAATGGAAAGAGGAGGAGGAAGGAGAGAAGAAATGACGCAAATGCTAATTCTGAATAAAAAAAACGAGACATTTGCACGTATGTACGAGGTGCTAATAGATGTTAAATCGTGGTGGAATCTGGTTTGATCATGTCGGCAAGGACACGTCAACACTTCCTCTGTGCAGCTACCTCACAGCGCGACCTGCTCTCTCCAGATGATCTCTCTCCCTTCAGACGACTGTTTGAGGAAGCGGTGGCTCATCAGTGTGCAGTCATTTTTCATGAGATGTCAGAGGGTAGAAAAGTGCTGAGAGACTGAGGAGAGTTGCTGGTCCAAACTTGTAAACTGGAACAGGTTCAGAGCTGGAGGGCCAAGGCCTGGAGTCTTGGGGGGGACGGAGAATGAGGAGGGAACTGAATGTGACAGCGCACCTGCAGCGATCATGGACTGTAATCCCACTTCAACGAGGCGTAGCAGCCTGTCCGTGGTGCTGAGCAAAACCCTGCTCCTCTCCCTGCTGGTCTGTCATATGGGTCTGAGCCCGCCTGAGGGGGGCGGTGATGAGCAGGGGGGGGGTCTCTCATGATGTTCAAGGCCTTTTTGTGGAGGCAGCTCGAGTGGATGGAGGAGCCGTACATCAGGATACTCCCAGTAGTGCAGTGGTAGTTGCTCAGCAGTGTTTTAGGGAGTCTGCGCCTCAGGGTCCTCAGAAAAAACAGGCTCTGCTGGGCCTTCTTCACCAGATTGGAGGTGTTTTGGCTCCGGGTCAGGTCCTCAGATATGTGGACTGTCAGGAACCTGGAACTCAAACTGCTTAAGTACTTAAAATCAGCTCCAATTGCAAACAGCTACAACCTTTTTAAATTTTAGCATGCTAACATGCTCACAGTGGCAATGCCAACATGCTGATGATTAGCAGGTACGACGTAGTTTGAGGCAGAAGCAGACAGGAAACGGGGGGAGAGAGCAGTATGACGTGCACCAAAGACCACCGGCTGGAATCAAACCGGTGATGCCGCAAAGGCCATGTGGCACAGGTTCTGCAGCTTGTGTTAAATCCCACTTTTCTATATGTATAAATGAATTATGAGCAGCCACAAGCCACTGGTTAAGGATTAAGGATGGCTAATGCTCATGAACTGAGCTATCGGCTTTATTAATTATGGAACTGAGGAAAATAAGCATTGTGTTGAATTCCTTCTAATAAGCACAGATTAACAGCTTTTCCCTGAACAACCTCCTAATACGGTGCTGGAGGCTCACTGAGCTATTTCTGCAAACCACGGCTGCCAACATCGTGTACATATATACACATACACTGACTTGTACTGAAAGAATGAGTCAATTTAACAATTTTGATTGCTGGTGAAGTCATTTCTTGAGCGTTTTCTCTAATATCTTTGTAAATTGAAGCTTTTGGATTCTGCACACACGTTTTTTTGCAGATCTGGAAGGAGCAAAGGTCGCCAGGTTCATCCTGTCATGACGTCTCAGTGATGTCTCATGCACTCATGTCCTGGGACATTTTAAAGAATTCATGTGCAGCTGTTGATGACAGATTAATGCAGACGCGCAGTGTGATGGAGCCACAGAGACCGGGTGGGTACTTTAAGGTCTTGTTGATGGTGAAATTACAGTACACTTAAATCCACTCCACCATGTTTGTCATCCTTTCTCAGCCTTGCTGCAGTTCAAGAGCGCTGGTCGCATTGCACTGAAAAGCTAAAAGCATCACAAGCTAAAACTCTCTGTATCACTTTGGCATAAAAAGTGTGATTTCTAGTAGGAAGTCGACGGTTTTCATCATGAAAACTCATAAAACAACGAAACACTCTGTCAACTTTGACAGCGTGACTTCAAGTGAGGGCAGACAGGGAGAGGTTCAAGAAACGAGGCAGACAGACATGGGGGGGAAGGGGAGAGATGAAATTAAGGTGAATTAATTGGGAGAGCAAATAAAGGAAGCAGGGGAAAGACAGAGATGGGAAGATCTGCTAATGGATGAGACAGGACGGGTGGAGTTGATGGAAAAAGATGCAGCCCGGGAGTGGCTGCAGTCATTTCAGATATAAACAGCGAGGCAGCTAAGTGGTTGGAGGCAGGCAGCGGTCTCACATGAGTGTGGATGATGCCTCGAGGGTCACTGCAGGCAGGCGCTGTGTTCGGCGCAGCTCCCCTCTGCTGACAGTGGAGTCAGACAGCAGCACATTCGGAAACGCTCGCTTTTTAAAATTTCCCACCGTGAAAGCTGGGAAATCTCCGCTGATCAGAATGCGATTGAAGTTGAAGAGATGATGCGTCTCAAACGCTCTGATCCGGCATTTTCAAAAAGTGCTTCACGTCAGTGTTTTTAATGTTGAAGACAATCGCAGAGTCTTAGCATATCTGACGAGTTTAACACGTGCAACAGGCGGCGCATTCAGAATCAGCTTTACTGGTCAAGTATGTGTCCGCATACGAGGACTTTAATTGCATGCAGCATCCTGGTGTTGTGAACAGACACTGAGCTGACTTTACAAGCAGCTGCAGCTGGAATCAAAGGCCTCGCTGCAGGCGGCCCTCTGCATGTCCACAGGACAGACGGTGCTCATCTTCACTGCATTGAGGCTGCTAGAAGTTAAGTTTCTTTTTCTCACAAGCCAAAGCTCGATGTTTTTCCAACTTTGCAATATATCAGGTATTTTAGGGCCAATTATTGCCTTTTATTAGAAAAGACATGAGTACAGTGACCAATGAGGATTCAAATTACACAATTTCCATACAGATTTTTTGTCAAGTATTAAGTAAGTTTAGTAGTTTGTGCATACTAAACAGAAAAATAAGCAATTACCTGATATATAAATTGTATGTTTTTTGGTCAATATTACATAGATTTCTATCTTCAAATAACACAAATGATTTCATAGTTTATTTTTAATTGACAGAAATGTTAATTGGCAATCAGACGAGGATATGTGACACATTTATCTTCTGTCAGATATACTCATAAATTTCATTTCAAGTTTTTTTGTAGAAGCAAACTTTAGATCACATTGGGGTTTGTGGCTTTTATAATGGATTGTTGTGCTTTTTCAGTTTGCTCTTCTACGTCCATTTCATCCACGCAAAGTTTCAAACCAACCAGCATCAATTTGCATTCCTAAAAAAAAATCGCTTTTTACCGAACTCTGCTGGCGTGTTCAATAAAATGTGGCTGTTTCACAACAACGGCTTCTAACAACCCATTCATTTTGAATCACATGCAGGAAGTGTTGCCCCATAACTCTGCACATTACCTTCAGCTTGGCGCAGCGAACCGACGGAGCAGAACAGAAAACAGTTGATCTCCTGCGCTGTCACGCCGCCTCAGGCTAACAGACGTTCATAAGGCAACATAATGCACGTGGGACTGTAAATACTCGCAAACACTGCAGTCTTTTAAGAAGAGCTGACTGGTGTGTATTTGTTTCTGCATTTCGAAATGTGTCTCCTTCGCATGCACTTGTTTGGGTGTCTGTGCTCACTCTTCTCTTCTCAACCTTTTGCTCAGTTCATTTCAGGTTAATTATAATTGCAGTGAATGAACACACAAGCAGCCTCCCCGAAGGCAAACATGACAGTAGCTCAAAGTTTGAAGGAGTCCAGCATCTCGCTCTCTGCCACTTCCTGTCCATCTCCACTCTTATCTTTTCCCCTTTTCCTCTCTCTCTTTCTCACACACATTCATCCCTTCTATCCTTTCCAGGCTCAGTCGTCAACCTTTCACACAAATCCTCCTCAGACACAGTTTGCACTCAGTCGCCCTCACTTTCTCACTCCCTTTAACACGCATAAAAACACCCTCAACATGCGCTCGCTCGCACACAATATCTGCCTCACCTCTGGAGCTTTCACACTCACGTCCTCTTCTCATTCTCCAAACTGAATTAGCCTGGAAGTGAGGCCAGAGCAGGCCCATTACCACCACGTAATTACATTCATTTAAGCTTCAGCTCAAACTAAATCCTCTGGTTCTCGTCTCTCCTCGTGTCTCCCTTTTGACCCTGCGACTTCATCCTCTGAGCTTTTCCTTAACACTAGTTGTCCTTTAGCGCTAATTCAATTTCCAGCTCGCAGCTTGTTGACATGGACATAATAATGGCAACGTGTGAACGTCTGCGTCTTTGTGGAACCCTGTTACGCCGAGCTCCACCCAGTGAGCTGCGTACGCGGTGAATAAAGCCAAAATAATGAAATAATGTGACTCCAGACACATTTCAGAATCTCCAATAATCAAAACCAGATCGTCAAGCAGGATTCGAAGGGCTTGTGAGAGTTTTAAGAATGGCCGCAAATATTCAGCTCACAAGCGCACATCCTGTCTGACCGTGTCGAGGAGCAGATCAGGCGGCGCTGCAGCAGCCGCTTCAGGAAAACAGAGTAGATTAAGAATAGCAAAGCATCGGCTGGTCCAGTGAATCGCAGTTTCTGCCGGAGATGGTTCGGTGAAGCTGACCGTCGCAGTTTACTGCAGAGGGAAGCTGGGATGAGGTGTAACAGGATGTTCGCAGCATCAGTGCGCAGCTGAATAATCAAGATGAATTGAGGATGGTGTGGAGGCGAAAAAGGTGGCGTGGTCGGGTTCCAGTGAGGTGCATGTGATGCTTAGGGATGCACTGATCCGATCGGTGCAGGTACGCCCCATATTACTGCACGTAAAATGATCCCATTGAGTTCTACGCAGTGAAATGCAGGTTTAAACTAGTACACACTTAAAATACTGGGTTAAAACTGACCCAGCGGGGGTCCAACCAACCAACCAGCCAACCAACCAACAAACAGAAGCATTGTTTTAATTCAGTATCTCAAGAGTAATAAGAAAATAACACCAACTGGGTAATGTTATCCCATTTTGGCATCTGAGTCTTTAACGCAGAATTTTTCTGTAATCAATATTGGCAGATGCTCCAGGTTGAGGTATTAGAGTCATTATGGGGGGATAAAAAGTTAGATTCTCAGTTAATTTAAACACAAGATACTTGTGCTCAAAAAGAGGATTCATTCTCAGTGAAGAACCTTGGAGCTCTAATCTGCCTCTATACCTGCCAAAGAGCAGTGATTCCTAACACGTCTCTGGGGGTCATCAGGTGGAAACCTCCCTTCAACAGTGTTTCGCCTACTTAGTCCCACTACACCTCCAGGAGGTTAGGCAGTGAACTCCGGCGTCCCAGAGTCACCCCCCCTAGTGCCAGTTCACACTGCTCCTACACAATCCAAACAGCACCGCCACGTTCAACTGACCCAGAGATGCTCCAGGTAGTGGCCAGTACCGATGCTACCATTTAACTATTGCTAATGCTAATGCTAACCGCTAGGAAGAACAGAAGAAGACAATACAGTTCCGATGCTACCATTTAGCTAATGTTACGTGCTAACCGCTACCTGCTAAGAGGAACAGAAGAAGACAATAAAGCTAGATTCACCTATACTGTTAATGTTAATTGCTAGCTACCAATACTAACTGCTAAGATACTATCATACTCTCACCGCTTTAGCTATTGTTAGCTGCTACAATGCTACCACAGGCCTAGATGCCACATGTAACTGCCGATTGCCACACTACCATCATCTACCCCTGCCTCTCACCAACTGCACCAAGAAAAAGCGGGGTGGGAATACAAACCCTGGTTCGGGTAGGGGATAGAAAATAAAGAGGTAGAGTCAAAAGATGAAAGTAGGGATTGGATACAGACCCTTGTTCGGGTAGGGGGTGGAAAATTTAGAGGGTGCTGAAGGTGGAGGCCTAAACCACAGACTAGATTTAACAGCCTCTTCTAACATTTCCTTCAAGAAGCAGCAAACCCTACCATTTCCTTCAAAAAGCAAACAGAGCAGGAAAACAAACCCTAACATTTCCTTCCAGAAGCAAACAAAACAGGAAAACAACCAAAAAGGATCAAAAAACAAGCCAACTCTGTATCTTACAACGCAAACTCACCTGAACAGGCCGCATGGTCCCAAAGAGAGACTCTAGCTGGCCACACCCCCACCTTATCTAAACTTCCTGGTTCTCTTCCTATTGGCAGAGTGAGAAGATGGGGCGGGGAAAGCAGAGCAGAGGAGAGGTGTCTTGTTCAGACTTTAACCTCTTCTCCCGCCGGGTTAGGCATGCATGTCCTCTGCCCCCCCCCTCACCGTCCCTATTTCACCCCCCAACTACTATTATTTCTCCTGATCCATATCCACTGACTAGACCTAGCAGCCTCATCTGACATCTCCCTCACTGTCTTTCTTAAATTTTGCCCATGCACTCCCAGCTCCCTCAACAGTGAAACAGCTGACCCTGCAACAAAACCTCTACACCCCACTTCAACCGGACAGACCCTGGTCTTCCATCCCCTCTGCTCAGATTCTGTCTTTAAATCTGCATACTTAGTCTTCTTCCTTTCATAAGCTGCCTCCACTGAATTTTCCCAAGGGACTGTTAACTCAATAAAATACACAGTCTTTTTACTCATGGACCATAAGACAATGTCCGGCCTCAGATTACTATAAACTATTTCCTGGGGCACAACTAGCTTTCCTCCCAAGTCGACCTGCATTTGCCAATCATCAGCCCCTACCAGGCAGCCATCTACCTGCTTTCTCCCTGACTTAGCAGCTCTATTTTTCTCCCCCTCTCGAACAAACTGCACATCTAGCCTCTCCTTTCTAGAACTTCCAGAATTCACCTGCTTCCTTCTCTCCTCAATGCCTGCGGCTAAGCTTCTCAGCACCTGATTATGCCGCCATGTATACCGGCCTTGTGATAAGCTAATTCTACAACCTGACAAAATGTGCTTTAAACTTGCTGTACCTGAGCAGAGTGGGCACGATTGATCGCCCTGTACCCAGAGACTTAGGTTCTGCGGGGTTGGCAACACATCGTATGTCGCCCCTATCAGAAATTTAATACGGCCTTCCTCCATATTCCACAGGTCCCTCCAACTAAGTTTCCTCTTCTCAACACCTTCCCAATTCAACCATTGTCCCTGTTTGGCTTGACCAACTGCTTTTGCCCCTCTTAACAACTCCTCCTGCCTACGCACCTGTTCCACTACAAGCTTTCTTTTCTCCTTTAGACCTGCTTTATTCCACACTGGTTTGCCTGGGCCAAGCCCCAAGCCTCCCCGGCCAAATTGAACATTTCCTACTATTTCTGCATGCCTAAGAGCTGCCTCTGCCTCCTGCACTGCTGCCCTTGGGTTCCATTTCCTCCCCCCAGAAGGATTCGGAACCACATTGCTAACTAACATGTCCTTACTCCCAGATAATAAAAGTTCTGTCCTAACCTTAGTGCATTTAAATTCCTCTGTTAGACTGGATACTGGCAGCTGAAGCATTCCTTTCCCATACAAAGCTACATTGCTTAAGCACCTGGGAGCACCCAACCATTTTCTAATATAAGAGCTAACTAGCCTTTCCATTCTCTCTGCTACAGATAATGGGACTTCATATACTGACATTGGCCACATTAACCTAGGATACAAGCCAAACTGCAAGCACCACAACCTCAGTTTTCCTGGGAGCCCTGATTTATCTATTCTCTCCAGCCCTTCTGCAACATCCTTTCTAAATTGCACAACCTGTTCAACATCATTCAGGTCCACATTGTACCACCGTCCTAGACTCTTAACTGATTTCTCCCTAATTGTTGGGATTTCCTCACCATCTATAGCGAACTTTCTATCACTTACTTTCCCTCTGTATATTGAAATACTCCTTGACTTACTAGGCTTAATCTTCATACTAGCCCACTTGAGATTCTGATTGACTTTATCTAACAACCTCCTTGTACATGGCACTGTTGAAGTTAGCAGTGTCATATCATCCATATAAGCCCTAATTGGTGGAAGACGCATTCCATTCTGCCGTCTCTCTCCACCTACGACCCACTTGGAAGCCCTAATAATTACCTCCATAGCCATTGTGAAAGCTAGCGGGGACACTGTACATCCTGCCATAATACCAACCTCCAATCTTTGCCAGCCTGTTGTGAGCTCTGCAATACTTGCACACAGTCTGATGTCAAGTAATGGCTGAGAGATGAAAATATCAGCAAATGTGTTAAACTAATCAGTTTTATGACGTGATGATGCTGTGATTTGAGCTGAAAAGCTTCCATGTTAAGGTTAGTGGACGTTGTTCATCATGGTTACAATAATAAAACTGTGGTTAAGGTCAGAAGACCTACTGACTGAAACCAGAGGAGCCTCGTTTGTTGACCTCGTCTCTACAAAGACTTTGACTCCTTTCCTAATTGTGATGGTCGCTGGTCTTTTTTTTAAACCGTCATTCTTCAGTAAACCCAGACATCCTGGTATTTGATGGTTCAAGATGTCCGACATACACCCGTAGCTTTCCAGCTCGTTCCAGCCGGGAACCTTTGCTGGGATGAGGGTTAGGGTTAGCAGTGTTTGTGACTGTTTGGCTGCTTCTCAGTGAATGACAGTTGGCACGAACATCCTCGTTCTTTTGGGTTTCGGGAGCAAATGTGTCAAATCAAACCATTGATGTGCTTCCTGTTTGTGACTGAACCCCGAGGTCATACAGTGACACTGTGTTTAGTTTTTTTATGTACTTCAGCCCAGGGATCTGTAGGGGTGGGTGGCAGTTTTGTTATTTCACCGTTTGCTGACCTTGAGACTGATTTTTCTCGTTAATAACTCAGTACGTCTTGGGAGTTGGGAAGAGGGGATTCCCATTTTCAAGTTTCAACTAGGTTTCTCCCATAGGCCGATTCTCCCAAACTCTGATTTATCCTTTTTGTCCCCCCCTTCCCTTTGTCTAGCCAGCTCTGTTTTGCCCTTTAGGCCCAAAGTGCCCTGTTCATATGGGCTTAGCTACCTTAACCAGCCTGTCCACCACATAGACCCAGCACTGCTCCTGAATGTCCCCGAGTTCCCTGTTTGATAGAAAAATATGACTAGAAAATGCACCTTTACTGTTATTTAACCTGCACCTGAAAGTGTCAAAGCATGCCACATTTAAACAAAATTTATACCTCATCTTCTTTAGGTGCCTTCAGAAAAGAATCAAGACATCTTACTTCAACACCTGTGATGATGTTGTCTTCATCAAGCTTTCCAGTAAAAGGACCTTAAAGCACACATGTCACGTTGCTCCAGGCTGCTGCTGCAAACCAGAATATATCGTTCGTCAAGCTGCCTGGTTAAAAGGTCTAAAGCAGTGTTGTCCTCTGCACACATGTGGAAACACGGTCATTTCCACCTTTTCCAGCAGGTATTATTCAGCTGCTGGTGCGAAATGACGCACAGAAGAGCAACCTCTTGTGCAGCTATCCCACACAAATAGCTCCCCTCTTTTCTCCTCGATGCGTCCTGCGTGTCCACTCCACACCTCTCTAACACCAGTCCTCCTCTCGCCGCTGCAGAAACAGCACTTTTACATTCGAGAGAGCAATTACACAGATTACCCCAAGAGGAGAGATTAGCATCATTCACTCATTCGGCTGCATGTACACAGTGATCTAGTTAGGGTCAGAGCAGCTACAAATACTGATTGTCAGATGGCAGGAGAGCTTGAGGCCAATAACCATCTGTTAGTTACATAAGCGGTGGGTCAGTAAATACACGTAGCAATACACATAAATACTACAAGAAATAGCAGTCAATTTGGAAAATACACTGGGAAATGCCATGCATTGGGAAAAATACACATTAACGTCTTTGCAGAGAGTTAGTTAAAACAATTGATATCTCTCAAGACTGTACAGAAAACATGTATCTACAGCAAGTTAGCTTAGCATAAAGACTGGGGATGGCTAAAAAGGTTGCTTGACTTCCTCCAAAGCAAACACAATCCTCAAAAACTGACTAATAAACTACTTATTATCTCATTTGGTCAATCTGTACAAAAGCCAGAGTGAAACAACAACATGTTCTAGGCTAGCTGTTTCCCCCTGCTTCCAGTCTTTATGCTAAGCTAAGCTAATCAACTGCTGGCTGTCCCAAAATGTCGAGATATTCCTTTTAAGAACTTAAACACAATGTGAGTAAATACAAAAATTAAAACACAAAATTTCCAGAATTGCTCCTTTATAGTGTTTTTTTTCCTACTATTTCTAATACAAATGCAGTATTTAGCATTATTTGAATACTTTGAGAGGCTACAGCTGTTTTTAAATACTTTATATGCTTGTGGGAAGTTCATATGTTTTGCATGTCCTTTCTTAATCTGTAGAATAATTATTCATTGTGAATTGTTAGTGGTAAAAATATACAAATCTCTTCCTCTGAAATGAAAAAAACTCACCTTCCTTGAAGGAAATTCAGCATCGTCTTTTCCCAAAAACAGCATCTTTTGCAAATTCACAGATTTCACTGTTATCACGGTAGAGAGTAGTTCCAGCGTTAAGGTTGGCAGCAGCTCTGTGGATTGTCCAGAGCAATCTGTAAAGAGACGTTGCTGTTAAGTATTTTATTGAACGCCGTGAGCGCCACAATTGGCAAAAAAAATGAGAGTAGCTGAGTGAGAAAATGTGTTTTGGAAAATGTAATTTAGGTGTGTCGGCTCTTTAAAGGCCCCCTAAAACATGAACACAACGTTTTCTGCCATCTCTTGTGAGAGATTAATGTTTTTTCGTTTAAAGTGGGTGGAGCTCAGTCCGAAAAGAGGTGATATCGTACATTTCGGTAAACCAATCACAATTCAGCAACATCAGAATCAGGTCACTGTTAATCAAAGCTCCATGAAGCGGATAAGTCCAGTTTTTGACTGTTAATAATTGATTTCCATGGATGTTGTTGTTGCTTATTTAGTCATAAATATTTAATGTGATAGACATTAAAGTCAAATACTACAGTAATTCTACTTCCTCTCCACTAATGAGGCAGATGTACTGCTTCTTCACCTGTTAAATCTGTTCATGACAATGCCAAGAAAACATCAACATCCAGTAATTCCTGAAATAATTTCTACTTTGACGTGTTTGCAGGCATGAAGCTTTTCTCACACTAATGCTGTCCGATAGTCCTTGAACACATCTGCCATTGAATCATCATCGCTTTTCAGCGTAAGGACTAGAAAAAAAACGGTTGAAGACTAAGGAATGAATTAAATATTTACACCTTCTCCCTGCAGGACAAATCAGAAATACACCAACAACATTTTAATGGTTTTCCAGGGAATGAAAGAAATCGCTTTCAGGCCTATTTCAGGACTGCGAGTGTGAGCGTGCGCCCGTGATCTAAAGATAGAGTGTGTTTTGTGAACTGGTGAAGTGTCATTTTTAAATAAAAGCACTTCCAGAAAGCCACTGGCTCCCGTCCCCTCTGCTCCCTCTGAGGTAATATATCTTCCAGCCAAAAGGTGGCTGGGAGCTCCAGCTAATTCCATTACCGGAGGGCCGACAGGGGGCCGACGGCACACACACAAACACCGGCGAGTGGAATCCACACGGCGGTCAGAGAGAGACGGCGGCGGCCGAAGCGGGTTTGACATGAAGAGTGAAGAAAAATGACGGAAACGAGCCAAAAGAGGAGCCGGAATTACAACTTTGACATTGTGCCGCTCGAGCCGTGAAACGTTTTCAAACAGCTGGTCCGTAATTCGTGTCCCGCACGGCGGCTGCGCTCCAAGCCAGGCAACAGACCATAATATCAGCCCAGGGGAGGTTGCCATGGCAACAGCAGCATCCCACCCCCGCGTCTCACATTCCAGACCTGTGTCAGTCAGAGAGGCCGTTAAACAGGGGGAATAAAACTCAATCCATCCTCGACGTCTTGTCCTTCCTCTTTGTTTTATATTCATGGAAAAGCAGGGGTGTGATTTGTTGAGGCTCCTTTGTTTTTTTTTTTTGTTTTTTTATCAGCGCCATCAAATTCCTTTGTCCCGGGCGCCGCCTGACTTTATTTGGACCCGGCGGCCTGACAGATATTCGCTGTTCGAGAGCTCCGAGCATCAGTCTGTTATTTTCCGGAGGCTTAAGCGAGTTGTCACTCCGGCTGCATGGCTAAGCCGCCCATCACGAGCTCTGAATAAAGATGGAGGGAGGCGGCATTTGATCGGGGACAAGGTTCGCATGTTGCTGCGATATTTGAACAAGAGCGCAGAGGCCACACTGGCAGCTCCGCGAGGCCGTTAATTGGCGCAGAGGTCGTTTGAGCTAAATGCTAACATACATCCATGTTCACCTAGTGTAGCATGTTTACATGCTGGAACTGGCTAATTAGCGCTAAGTGCAGCTGAGGCTGATAGGATGTCATTAGTTTCTTTGGTGATGTAACTGCAAAAAATCAGCGCTTAAAACAGCAATAAAAAGGGGGGAAATGTTGCTTAAAATGAGCAAAATTATCTGCCAACAGAGAAGGAAGATTTCTCTTTTTTTTAAATGGAGAATATCTCATGACCCACAGCTACTGTATGTTGAAATTAATGCTGCAGAATACAAATAAGCACTTGTCTGGATACAAGGAAATTCTGAGTTATAATATCTTATATCTTAGTTCTTATATCTAATTAAAAAAAATTCCTGGTAAGAAGATAAATCATGTCAGACAAAAAACAAGCATATGTTCCCTTGATCTAAGATGTTTTTATCTTACTTACATTTTGCTTTTTGCAGTGTAATTATGATTTGACCTGATGATGATGCTCCATCAAAAGCTATTATAATTCATCCTGAGGCGAGTGAGGATATCTTCAATTTTCACAGCAATCCCTCTTACAGTTCTCAAGACATTTAACTAGAAACCGAAAATGTCACCACCAGGGTGGCACAAGAAAATCAGTCCGATGTATTCCAGAACAAAATGTAATGCCAATTCTTCCAATAGTTGTTGAGATATTTCAGTCAGAAAGCTAAAGGGATGGCAGATGTTAACGGGCGACATGGACCACCAGAGTCACAACCCAGGCTAACAAAGCTGGACAGGATGCAGGTATTTATTTAATTTGCTTTCACAGATTTGGAGACGTCGCCACAGAATCTAACTGAGGAGGTTAAATGGCTTAAATTAGGTTAGTGCAGCCTCGCTGCTACTAAAAAAGTAGAGCAAGCAGTTAAAACTAACTATGCTAATATTTAGCTTCTGTACCCAGCTTTTCTCCTTGGCTTTTGACACCTTGAGATGTTGAATGTATTTATTATTTTATTCCATTTTTTTCATTGTTTTATTATTTATTGTATTGTTTTACTGTATTTTAGCCTTTTATTTTGTTTTTTATTTATTTTTTCTGTACACCACTTTGGTCCACCATGGTTGTTTTTTTTAAAGTGCTTTAGAAATAAAGTTGGATTTGATTCTGTATCAAAGTAAAGTTGGACGTCGTTGCTTTTGACAGCCAGTTAGCAAACCAGCTCCGGTTCAGTCTCTGCCGACTGAAGTCAAAGGACACAATTCTGCATAAAAGAGGAGGTGAAAACAATCTGAAGAGATGACACATGGCATAATAGGAAAACACAAGGAAGGTGCATCGTGAGGAGGGAGAGTGGGGTGGATGTCAAGCTTTCCAAATGTCTAATAACACTGTATTTTGGAACATAACCTGTAATAATCACACTGGGTTTGATTTGTTTTAAGACAGAATATATGTACATTTCTACAAGTAAGTTTCTACAACCGAGTCCAGTTGCTGTTGATTCAGGCCTCCTTGGATAACCACCAGGATGACGATGTAGTCTTGAGCAATCAATACTATTCAAAAAGGCCTCAACCTCGTCCTTAAAGCTTAGAAAGTATACCATAATATATCCTCTGGGGACCATGAAAATCTGAATCACAGTCAAATATCTCAACAATGGTTGGACGATTCTAATGAAATTTGTACGAAGTGGAAGGTCAGCACACCTCATTACGACCCATTCAATCATGCTGCTAGCATGACAGAAAAGAAAAATCTCCAAATTTCCTTTTCAAAAAACACCAACAGTGGACTGTAGCCAAATCAGGCTTAATGCGAGACGAGGAAATGGAAGAGGAGAGCATGTCACCCAGGAGCTGCTTTGAAATGTGGCATCGATTGGACTTCTTTGTGCCCCCTCGCTCCTTCCGCCGTGAAATATTTCACTGTGTTAAATGAACAATAAGAAAAAGGCTGCAGTCAGCAGCGATCCTGTTCAGCCGGTTTCAGAAAGGTAATTACCAGCAGGGCTGTGGAGTGCGACATTATCCAAAACATTCACCCTCTCCATGCAGTCTGGAGGGGAGAACGAGTCAGACTCAAAGCCCTCAGAGGATAACACACACACACACACACACACACGGCTGTAATCATGCTTAAACCCTTTTTTAAGGAGCACAGATGAGAGACAGGAGCTGCGACTGGACTCTGATACCCTCCATGTTAACGCTGTTTGACTGAAACCAGCACTGTTGTGTTTGCAGACAATAAATCAAATATCTCTGAGTCTAAGATTCAGTCTTTAAAAGCACTCACAGGGTGATTCAACCCCTGCTTTCTATGAGACAATACCAAAATAATGATTTGCAATTAAAGAGTGATTAGTAGGTGGTAATTTTTCACTTAAAAATCTAACTTATGACTGACTGACTATTTGGAGATCTTATCGCTGGTTTGATTTAAACCGGCTTAGACTTTGTTGGCCCCAGAAAAGAAAATAATGTTCGCAAATCAAGATCAATAGAAGAGATGAATTAAATAAATGCCCTCGTTAAGTTTGAACATATTCGATTATTTTGCAGGAATCCAGAGGATCTATTAATCTCTGCTTAAGTAGCAGCACTACAGAAAGAAACGTAGCAGAGGAAACAACTGGCGCTCCCCAAAAGCAGTACTCAGCTAAAATTAAAAACAACTGAATAATATTAGCAATAGCCCAGATGATGCACTTAGCATTCGTAAACCTTTATGAGTTGAGCTTGAAACCAGAGAAAACCAAAATTATAGAATTCAGTACAACAGCACAACACTTAAACGATGAAAATAAAGCCTCTTGCGTTTACTTGACGAGCTGAGTGATCCTCCGACGCCTCCAGAGTGACTTCCTGTAATCCGGCCAGGGCGGCTGTCGGCTCCAGGGAGCAATCGAGGGGTTTGACGGAGGGTCCACGGAGAACAGAGTATAATCTGATTCTGTAGAGCAGGTCAACTGTGAATTACAGATTTTCAGCTCACTAGCTAACTAATTAGCTAAGGTAATCTATGATCAGTCTCAGGACAGAGGGGCGTCTTCCACTGGTGGGTCACAATAGATGCGCTCATGGGGGACATTACGGCCCAGAGACCGCCAGTTGACCGTCATTGAGTTATGGGCTGTATTAACTTGCACTTTTAGAAGCCCTACCCTACCATAAATTCAAACAAGTAAAGTAATTTAGGTTTTGTGCATTAAAACTGCTAAAACAGTGTACTGATAGAACACAGTGTGTGTATTATATTAGTAGTATGTAGTGTGAAATTGTGAGACAGCTGGGGACTTTCGGTTTTCTGACTTTTGGTGAAATGTGTTTAAGCCCTGACCGTCTATGACGGAAATAAGTTAGAGTAATTCTGACAACTCAATTTAGCTTTTTTTCACGTTTCATTCATAACTGTGACTGGAAACTTTGCAATCTGAGGCTTTCGGGGGGGGGGGGGGCTTTGCAACCCACAGGAAAATGGCCGCTTTTCTTCCCTGAGAAGATGACTTAAGAGGCCCACACAGTGGCATCATTACGTCTTTGCATGTCCACAGCATGACTTCAGCAGATCCTCACACACATTTCAAGCAGAGGTTCTTGCACACCGTGTTTCAACGCGGCGAAGTCCGGTACTTCAGAAGACATTAAGCCTCAAATGTTCCTCATTTATAAGCTGATGCCATAAACGGCAAACTGTATTCTGTGGCAAGTTTGAAGTTGTATTTCGTGCTGGCAAAGACGGCTGCAATTAAGTCATAATGTGTTTTAAGGCCACTTTGTGTAGATGGATGTGGAAACTTCAGAGTGTGGAGTAAATGAAGATTGAGCCCACATTGTAGACCATCTGGGACAGACTCGTCCGTCTAGCCAGCACAGGGATAAAGAGACAAACAGGAAACTATTTTGTGCAAAGAGGATAAGAGCTTCTGTCCTATTATGCCGAAATGGGGAAGCTATTTGGCACTTGAGAGCTCGGCACTGTAATGTGGTGGATTGCAGCAACAATTTTCAGCTGAATTCGAAAGCATAACCATATCCGTACCCAGATAGCTAATGTAGAGTACACGAGTTCACCAAGTTAAATGTTTGGAGTGCTCAGTTTGCGAACTTGTTACCAACTAAACAACATTTAGGTACAACTGAGCTGCAGAAGTAAGAGTGAAAGGTTCGTTTTGGGTCCTGTCGGGTTGAATTTCTATTAGCAGCGGCTATCAGCGATCAGCTCTCTGACATCTCTTTGAAAGCTCACTTCTCAGATAGTTTCGGAGAGGCCAAGTAAGTCCCACGCTGAGCTGGAAACTGGGCCTAAAAGCAGAGCCAAAGCGACTGAGACAGGTGAAAAGTTAAAGGAAACATTATTTCAGAGTCACTTAGTGGAGATGAGGGATTGGAGGTAAACGGAGAAGGTCAACGGACACCAGAGTGGGATGCACAGGACACCAGAATGAGCTTGTTGAGCGAAGACCGACGGCAGCTGAAGAGTAATGGATGGAGACAGATGAATACAGACTGGTTGTAGACACCAGAGTACGAGTGAGATTCAATGGGAAAGTGGTGGACTAAGGCAGCATCATGTAAAGAGAGCTGGGGAACGACTGAAGATGACAGACATCAGCTGGTGCAATCCACGTCGATTCAGAACCAGATCACTGAAGACGGCTACATTTCACAATAAACATTGTTAAAACATTAACACACAAATTTATGCTGTTGACCAATAGCAAACCGTCTTGGCAGTGCTGACTTTTGAGCTAATGGAGTCCAAAATCAAAAAAGGCTATCATAGCCTGTTAGCTGGGCTGTGCTGTCCACTTTCATATACTGTAAATCTGTTCTGTTGGACTGCAAACTGCTCCGTGAACAGCATGGCAACTGTGAGACAGAGGTTGCTTTGTCCAGTTAGCAACCAAGCTAGCTCGAGGGGTCATTGTGAGTGACCGGCAGCATGTTTCCCAGTTGGTTAGCATGCTTTGTGGTTAGCCTACTAGCTACATTAGTTTGCTTACTGCCCCTGCTGTCAGTCAATGACCGAGCTTTCAGCACCATGCCCAGATGAATTTAGCTGTGCTACTACTATGTGTGACCAGGCCTTTGTGCTGCGTTCAAACCTCACATTATTTTGTTTGAACATAACCGGATAAAAGAAAATTAAACCTGAATTATCTACTTTTTTTAATACAAACATTTGAGGCATTTTATTACCAGATATGAACATTACTCTTAAAGCTTATGCTTTCATTAGTGTGTATTCACCAGAAACTAAGATTCATTGAGCTTTTGTTTACTTAGTATGAGCTCTTTATACCCAATGAGGGAGCAGGTGCTCTTCCACAGAGTCCGCCATGTTGCACCGCCATGTTTCTACAGAAACCCGGAAAGGACAATCCAAACTCCGGCTTTAGACATCGAGAGAGTGAGTTTTTTGGCCAACGTAGGTTGTCCGACATGCTCACAGCTAGGTGCCGCTAAATCTTATCGAGTATTTATTTATTTACATGTAGCTTCCACCTATGGCCACTGATTTGTTGACACCTATATTGTCGCTCTCGTTAGGCGTGAGATAGGCCGTCAGAAAGTTCCAGACATGGAATCCCAACTCCAGGAGGTCACGTGAGTGTCAAGGTCAAAGATGCACAAGAAAAACATTCCTCAGGGAACAAAATCATCACACACCAAAACAAAAACATACTGTATTGAACAAGAAGCAATAGAAGTGGAAACTAATAATAGGGCATGTAATGTAATATATATGATTCACTCCCTGTGTCGTTTTCATGTCTGTAATATTATAACGTGCTGTACAAAACCATGCTGCACCATATGATACATTATGAGTTTGTCATACCCAAGTGAGGCACCTGTTTGCCTTCACTGCAAACATAATAGAATCACACTGTGGAGCACTTGACTGAGAATGAAGCCAAAGGTTCAGGATGGCTTGTAGCTTTGTGATGCTTTCCTGCATCACATTGTCTTGGAATAACAACGTCTGCATGTTAGCAGTTCTGTCATCTTTACGGCTGCGACCGTGCTGAGAAACTCTCATTAAAAAAAAGAAACAGCATGACAGCAGAATAAAGAGGATTGAATCTCCTCCATTCTGAAATGATGCAGAAATGTTTTATCGGCCCTGAAGAAATGATTGCTGGCATGAAAGCTGTTATGAGTTCTTCTAAAATATCTACATTTTAAGGGGTTTAACCACATGTGCTTTTTCTAATAAACACCAGAACAGCAAACTACGTGAATCCCGCTCCCCACTAACAACACGGCAGTCAGCTTTTTGCTCCGAAAATGTGTTGGATTTTTTTTCAGATTCACACGTTGCAGCTTTAAGGCCATTCAATTTCCTTTATAGCCATGTGGTGGCGGGTGTATGGTGCGGGAGAGAACTTGTTTGAAGCTGTACAGTGGCCTATTAGAGGGAGGCTGTTCAGTTTAGTTTGCAGCATGACTTTAATGGAGCCCTTGGTGTATAATAACGTCTGGTGCAGCATTATTGTAAAATGACTTCAGGGGTAATACAGAGCAGGAGGGAGAGGGTGACACTGGGGGGGAGAGAGAAGAGGGGACATATTACATATAAGGTGAGTTAGTTTATTAGACTTGCAAACCTCAGTAGACGCTTCCTACAAAGGTAATTTCAGATGGGATTTATTCAGCTTCTGAATCATAATTTGGAACAACTATAAAGGGTCTCACCAGTTGTCAATAATGTCCTTATGATTTTCAAATCCTGCTTCAAAGCAGAACCCAGTGTCTTTAGACCCTTATGAGCCTTTAAGCAAGGTTATGGTTATGGTTATGGTCACTTTATTTGTTTTGGCCACTTGGGGGCAGCAGAGTAACCTGTAAACACAAATGTTAATTATCATTTGCGAATCCTCACCAAGTAGTTTTGGTGCCTAAACCCAACCGAATGCACAGGTAGCCTTGTGCCTGTCGCACACAGACACTAAAGGGTATCTATTTATACATCCAGCAGATATTAAGCCAGTCAAGCAACACTAGCATTCATTTAGAGTCATGCTTCTGGTCACCTGACAAATTCCGTCCAATAGTCACTGTCCTTTTATCTCAGTTTAGGTCTCCACCATCTCTGGAAAAAAAAATCCAACTATCTGAAACATATTAAATGTTCAGGATTCTCAAACTTATGACTCACATCAGATTTGTATTCCTGATAGATTCTGTATAATTAAATATTCTAGAAATGAACTGAGTCTCTTGACCTCACGTTGCCACGTCGTATGTTTGGAAGCAACTGTCTGGACTTGCACAGCTGCACTGTATCAGGGTGAGCTACAGAAAAGCAGCCGCACACATAGATAGACAACGAAAATAGAGAGTCAGGAGAGGAGAGCAGCCGCGATACGATGGAGTGACACAGTGAAGCAGGTGAGGAGGAAGAGGGGGGGGCAGACAGCATTAGGTTTTAATGAAGCCCTCAGCGCATCCCACAATCTGATAAGGTGACACTCTGGAGACAACGAATGTGTGTGTGTGTGTGGCAGATGTGATGTGCAACCCGGGCCTCGTGTTGCTCATAAGCCCTCGCTGCCCGACAACCTGTATGCCACACATACAGCGTTGGTATTCCAGTCATTTGCATGCAAACCCCTGCTGCAGCCATGACCCTGAGGGGGTGTTGTGTGTTATTAGTGCATCTGAATATATGTGTGTGTGTGTGTGTGTGTGTGTGTGTGTGTGTGTGTGTGTGTACATCTGTGTGAGTGTGTGTTTTCCAAAACCTGATTAAGATTCACGATTAACGGCTGACTCTGGGCAAGGGCTGGAGACTGATATCTGACCGGGAGGCATGCACAAACACACACACCCTGCAGAGCTTTGCCACATACCAAATTAGGAAACAAACATCTATCAACACAGAAATATTAGGCCCAGCATGCAATGAAAGAAAAGATTAATAATGAATAAATGGTTCAATGTTGTGTCCCTCTTTCCAGAATATTTGAGTTGGCTCTCAGATACATCTGCCTGGCTGCAAAGGCCTGATTTAAGACCCTTTTTTGGTCAGTTGGTGCATGTTGTGCCCTCGAGTGGGACCGTATTATTAGCTTAAGATAATAACAATAATAAACTTTATTGAAAAAACACTTTTCTTAACAACGTTACA
The DNA here is from genome assembly GCF_017976325.1 of Chelmon rostratus. Lineage (NCBI taxonomy): Eukaryota > Metazoa > Chordata > Actinopteri > Chaetodontiformes > Chaetodontidae > Chelmon > Chelmon rostratus. The sequence continues at coordinate 15,315,930 of NC_055680.1, read as the reverse complement.
AAGTGCTTTACAAAAGATTAAGATTAAACCAGATCAGGCAGGAGGAGGCAAAGGCAATAAAATGAATTGAATAAGATCAAATAAATAGGAATAAAAACTGTAAATAAAACAAAGATCAAACGTTTCCACAAGTTTTCACAGAAGGAAAAGTTTTAAAAGACGATGTCAGATAGAGGCCTCAGACTTTGTGTGTCTGAGTTCTGTCCTGACCTGAGCGACGCTGAAATTTGCAGCGTTGGTTTCTTGCCTTGTGTTTTTGCTTTCGAGTTTCTGTAACCTGGACCTGCTTTCTGTATCAATAATAAATCACTGAAATCATCCCTTCTGTCTCGACTGTCGGCACTTGGGTCCGTCCCCTGCTGCCACTCGTCCCCACTGTTGTAACAGAAAGTCTTATTTTGTCATATTATTGTCGTACACTTCTCGCTCCTAAACATGACACTGAAATGCAAAACCCACAACCATAAAAAAAAAAAAAAAGAAACGATGAAAAGTTTGTTTTGGTGTTTGCTGACTAGCAAGTCTGTCCTCCAGTTATGACTTCAGAGCACTTGACTGCCATCTACAGGCCTTGACTTTCAGTGTCTAACATACAAATACGCACTGTATTCGAAGAAAGTTAGAAAATATAACTTCTGTACAATTAACATTCAGAAACACTTAAGAGTTAAATTGGTGTCGTTCTAGCTGTGCTTTGTTCGCAAGCTAGCCAGCTATCGCTAATTCCACACTGTACCCTAAAGCATGTTAGCCTGCTATAGCTAAAAGGAGCCCAGTAGTGGTAGCGTTATTATCGGACCGGATTTAGCAGAATTTTGTCATGTTTGCATCAGTTTAAAGGACCAGCATGTTGTGTAGGAGCCAAAATGTATGGGTTCTTTATGAGTGTGATTTATTTTTTGTCCACTGGGTGGCGCATGATAATTAACTTCCGCCAGGTATATAGGTAGGAACTATCTGTTGTTGGTCAGGCGTCCTACCCGGAAGGGCAAAGGGTTTTGACCGCTACACCGCTATGCTACCGCAAAGCTAAGCGCTATGTTGGCTCACTGCTATTGATTTTGGCTTGTGACTACGGTGCTTAACCTGATGTTGGACTCATGAAATAAATGGATCACCCTTGACTCGAAAAGTGCAGTCGTTTTATTTTAGATCACAGTAAGTCAACAGTTTAGTTAGCAAATAGCCTCAGGTAACATCTAGCGCGTCAGCCTAGCCACCACCCACGTCGCTGACGCCTCAGTAGTTCCGTATCAGAACAGAACTCCTTTATATGTAGGGTTTGGTGGCATCTAGGAGAGGTTTGCAAGCAACTGAACACCCCACGTCACATATGGCTGCGACAGGCCCTCTCCAGAGCCTGTGTTTGATTTGTCCATGCTGGGCTGCTGTAGAAACATTGCGGTGCAACATGGTGGACTCTGTGGAAAATGACCCTCCCTCTGTAGATTTAAAGAGCTCATTCTAAGGTAACAAGGGTGCTCAAGTTCAGGTGATTGTACACTAATTAAAACATAATTATGAATATTATATGTCAGTTTATCCCCCTAAATCCTGCACACTGCACCTTGAAGTCCATATAGGGTAACAGAACTGCCGATTGTTCCCCAATGCGAGCTTCTCGCTGCTCAGAGAGCTGTAATTATACGAATAACACACAGTGTTACACTAATGAGTTAAAAAAAAGTTTTAAAAAAAGTGATTCTATTATATAAAGGTTTCATCCACAGTTTTTCAGACTGATGTGGCTGTTTTCTCCACACTGTGTACAGTTCCCATGTGGTCACCTTCATTGTGTGGCTGTCTGTCAAACCTGTCAAAGTGTGGCTGAAAATAAACGACAGTCACTGCCAGCAGGCACAACGTTTGCTTGTTTTCCCATAAAAATGAAGGCAACAGGTTTTTCATTTTCAGCTCGCTTGCTTTTAAGGTGATGTTTCAAACCACAACCAAAGCTTGAATTTGAGGAAGCTGACATGGTGTCATTAAAGGTTCTTGAGTGCAAGCAGAAACTCTCTCATTATATAAAGCGTCTGAGTCACTGTGAACTTACGCAAACAAACAGCGTTGATAGCTGCAGACGTGCTTTTAGTAACTGTCACATGTAAGATGACATTGTTGCTCGGCTCCTGCATGCAAAAGCAACCAAAAATACATTTAATCTGTCAAGACTGTCTTCTGCAAACAGGGAAATGTGGGCAATCAGATTTTTATGATTTGACAGTTCGCATAAAAGAACCTCTAAACTGCGGTGAGGAAAATGCGGGTGATGTCTTGACTCGCGGAGAACAAAGTGGAAAAGAGGAGGTTTTGTTGAATCCTGAGTCACCACGTTTGACAGAAGCGTCATTAGAAAGATAGCAGGAGGGAAGGCTGTAAAATGCCCTGCTGCGAAACCATTAAGGGCTCAGAGATATGTTGGCGCGGCGCACGGGGAGACGGGAGGCCTTTTGAAGGAAGGAACGGAGACGAAAAGAACGAGGTTTTTGACGGTGACGCTCGTCGACAACTCGCCGAGTGTTGACAAACACGCAGACGCAAATGCGTGCGTGGCCGGGATGTCGGCACACACGCGCACGCCAATCACCCCGCTGTCGAGTTCCAGGCTGGGAGCAGAGCCCGTCAACGCTGTGTCTAAAAACAGCGAATGTGGCAGCGAGAACAAGTGCCGAGAGGGGAAGGAGAAGACACGGAGAAGCAAAAGGAAGACGTTTGAAAGGCTGGATGGAAGTTGGAGTTTGGCAGTTTTGTGGAGAGAAAGAAAACCTGAGCAGTGATGGCAGAAGTACTCAGATCCAAGCAAAGTACAGAAGTATGATCAGCAAAATGGATTTAAAGCATCAAAAGTTAAAGTAGAAAACTATCCCTGCTCACATATTCATATTATCTTTGTTATATATGATCTTATTAGGTTGTTAATACTGGTGCATCAATGCATAAGTAGAATTTTAATGTTGTTGCTGGTTGAGGTGGAGCTAGTTTTAACTATTTTATACCCAGTGGGTAAAGAATGGGTTCCTAAAGGCCACAAGATAAAGTTGAACTTTTCTCTAATTTCACAATTTAAAGTGTTATTATAAGAATATCAATTACAGCCAATGAATCAAGTGAAAATGTGAATTTAAGTCGCTCGCAGTGATTAACCTGATGAGTTATCACCTGAATCTGCAGGTTTGGTTCACTCTCCCCCATTCGTTCACACCACCTGCACAGCGTCAAACAGTTAGCAGAGACTGTTAGCAGCTAGCCGGTAAACATAGCGCAGTATTTATTAGCTAAAGAGCCAGATATTTCCCTCAGGGGTTGGTAGCGACCAAAAACAGAGCTAAAAGAAAGTAAGTATTGGACTTGCATTCATCAGGTGGCCAGAAACATGACTCAGAATTAATTATAATGTTGCTCCGTATCTGAGTTTAGAGAGGAAATGTGTTTGGTGGAAACTACTAGCGGCTCATACACATGAGATACTCCTCACATGCCAAAAAGATTCTAAACCATCTTTATCTGCAAAGGAAAAGTATATTTTCCACTGATATGTAATAGAATAGAAGATAAAGTAGCAGAAAATGTATTACTACTTCAAGGGAGTGTACTGTTACTTTCACCACTGTTTGCACGAGTGTGTGTCTGACATCTGGACAGGATGCACATACAGTACATACCTCATTACAACCTAATGTACACGAACAGCAGGAAATACACCTTAGGGAGGAAACAGGTGAGAAAAGCACTTTTCTCCCATCTCCATTTCAACCCTCAAACCAAATTTCACATCTTCCACCCAAGCTGAATAATGAGTCGTTTAAAAAAAAACACATCGGGGTCTGCAGCAGATCCTCGTCTTGTCTGCGGCGCGCAGGACCCTCGAGCGTGGAACTTTCCTCGGCCCGCTGGGAGGGAAACTTTTGCAGAAGGGAAATGAAGCAGAGCTCCGTGTAATGAAGGGCAATATGGTAAATTTGACATTTAGCCTAAACGGCTAAATGTAGGAGAGTCAAATCCCTCAGTGGAGTGAATCTACGGTGACTCTTCACCAAGCGCACTTGCAGACTTGAACTTTAATTTTCAGCGGTTATTATTCAGCTGTTTACATGTGCTTTGACAGAGAAAATTACAAACTTATAACCTATTTGCTCCCCCGCTTTCATTTCCACTGCACACACACACAAGTTTGCTGTGGGTGTGATATTTGTGCAGGCGAGGTGTCACTAGAAGGGCGTTAAATGGCAAGGATGTGTTCTTGAGCTGACAGTTTCACTTAAGCTATCGACTGACAGGAAACAGGACAATCGTTTAGGGCATCACCCGGCTTCACACACACACACACACAGGCTCCCGGAAAAGGCCATGTCAGCTAACATATGGTGCGTCATCCATCTGCATCGTGTGTGCTCGCCGGTTTGACGCACCCCTCGCGTTCACAGCTCTGCGTGCCATATGGCGCCGCTAATTATGACACCTGACGTCGCGTAGGAGACATCCAGGGACAGCGAGAAAGAAAGACGAGGAGACAGCGAGGGAGGCGAAGCGGGACGCAAATAAAGACAAAAACATTTAGACAGGGAAAGACCCGGTGATGATGTGACAATTGGCCGTTTGCGCGGGAGGGGGGAAGGGAGGCTAGCAACCTTTAGCGATGCATCAGGTGTAATGAGGTGCAGAGCGGGAGTCACGCGGAGGGGGGGACGGGGTAATGGATGAGACGTGGCTCATGTGTTCATGCATGAATGCTCGAGAAAGTGTGGTGTTTTCCTACCGGCTGCGACCAAACGTGACAAAGGTTGGAGAAGTTCGGAGGTGGGATGATAGAGAAAGGTCAGCTGTGTTCGAGACAGACTAATCGTTGCATAAGATCATCATGGAATGCAAAGAGAATAAACTTTATTTGGATTATAAATTCATAGTTTGAGTTAACTGTATCTCTGTTTTGCCATATGTCTGTTTATCCATCTACCATAAACCCTTTTTAGTTGGTCAGAAATTCAAGTTTTGCTCAGTTTTTTAGGCAAAAAACATGCGAAAAGGGACGAACCGTGCGTCACTCTGACATGTCAGGCTGACATTTCCATACAATGCTGCGGCGTGTTCATGTGAGCTCCTCTTATAATTTCTTTATTTTCTACATGGCGTGAGAGCAGGAACAGAGAGCAAAAGCCTTTCAGCGTGAGGATTTTTCACATTCGTGTCCTCAGAGAGGGGACAAGTAGTCCTGGTGGCTCTCAGCAGCCCTCTTCAGATGATATTTCATACGTCATTTTGACAGTTTCCCACTGCTGGAAATGGCTGCATGTGTTGGGTCAGAGCAGTCTTTGATTACTCTTTGCCTTCACAGCTGTTGGTTTAGTTGTTGGTCATTGGCAAAGATGTGTGCAGGTTAGAACCACACTGAGTTCAGATGAGAAGTGAGCTTTTAGCCATCTGGCTTACATATATATATATATATATAACTCTTTAAAACTTTTCAATGTATATGTTATATAACTATTGTTTCCACAGCGTGAAATTATTATATTCAATTCAGAAGCAGGCTCACTCCACTTGTCAAATTTCAGCTATTTAAACACGGCTGAAACAACAGTTATGTAACCTGGACATCTAAAATAAAAACTCTTAACCTAACCACCTACTGCTCAAGACATTTATTTCTTCTGGATGTTCTGACATTCAGAGGTGTGTTTAAGCACTTCAACCCACCTGATCAAAACAATCACTCTTTATATTTTGCATGTCATAAAATTTGCATAAAATTCACTTGACAGTTAGATGGAAACACAAGCGCACAGTCGCTCCTCTGCAGCTATAGTCAGAGTGTGTGTGTGTGTGTGTGTGTGTGTGTGTGTTGTGTCGGTGGATGGGTGTTCAGCACGTAGAGAAGAAAACATGATTTTTAAAGGCTAAAAGGGATTGACGTGCGTTTTTGTAATGAGAGGGCATTTCGGTAACTGACGCTGGAGGTGTCGGCACGCACAGCCACACATGGCGATGAGGTGTGTGCGCTCGGCAGCGCTTGCCAGGGAGCACGTAGCTTAGCATGTCATCTGTTTTGCGGCAGCAGTCTGCTGTGTGCTGGTAGCGTTGCACTTGCTACAAGCAAGCAAAACCAGGGTGTTATGGAAGCCTGCCGCGTTCAGTAGTACTTTAAAAGCAAATAATCTGGCTAAGGTACAACTCAGGGACTAATAGCTAAACAAAAAACACAACTTTATCGATAGGATTTGAGGACAAGTTACTTATTTTGTCTGATTTTGTACTTTTTGTAGCTGGCAGGATGGCTTTAGGCCGTAGTTCCACCACTTTAATCCAGATGGAAATATCTGAACAGTTTGATGGATTGCTCTGATATTTTGTACTGACATTCATGTTCTCCAGAGGGTGAATCCTACTGACATTGGAGATCCCTCTGACTTTTCCTCTGGCGCCACCATGTGGTTGACATTGTTGGGCTTTGGTGAAAAATCTCAATATTTCTTTAATGGATTGCCATGATGTTTGATATGCATATTCATGGTCCCCAGAGGAGGAATCCCAATGACTTTGATGGATCTCTGACTTTCCTCTGGCCTCAACAGCAGTTCAAATTGTTCACTTCTGAAGTGCCTCAACAACACTGACTTTTCACAACACCTTATTCAGACGTTCATTTTACCCAGAGGATGAATCCTAATGACTTTTGCTATCCCAGAGTTTGAGCTGATGTAATCCATGACAGTCTTGATTTTGATTCAGTACTTTCATATCTCCCAGCTGTACGTGTATTTATTCTGGTAAAAGTAAGGTTTTCATCATGTTTTTATGTTTCAGTGTACCTGTTTGCACTTGTCATTTCAAATGCTTCATATCCAAATGAAATGCAAGTGAGACACCTTAATTTATTCTCCAGTCCAGATGAGGGCGGTAATTCACCCACATCTGTTTGCTATCTTACAGAAATGCCACCCATAACCCAGTCCTGTGTGTAGAAATTGCTAAAGCTCTTTTTCCTTGTTCCTTTAATGAGACAGAGAATAACGGCTAATTTCAGTGTAATTTCAGTGTAATTTTAGCCTTGTGATAACAGCAGCTAGAGGAGCCGCTGCTGATTATCTCAATACATCTGTGGTCTATTTCCTACGGCTGTCTACTGACGTTGCGCTATGGGAGCAGCACAGATTGCATATGCATCTTGGAGAAAACAGTGCATTTACGCCTTTTCAGCATATAGTTAGAATGCAGCTCAAATTACTCCCCGAATGCTTCCTGGATACATTTACATTGTATTCAATGAGCGTCACATGACCATGAGTCTACAGCCAGGCTCTGTGAGGCATAGACACAGCAGTGCGTTAAGCTAAATGCTAACATCAGTATGCTAACATGTGATAACTACATATGCCAATATGCATATATTTTAAGTAGGCATAAAGTTTACCCTCAGTTTGTCGTTTTAGTTTAGCATTTTAGCATGCTAACATTAGCAAATACCACCAAACACAAAATACAGCTGGGGATGAATGAATATTATTAATTTTTGCAAGTGTTTAGATCATAAAAAATATTGGGCAAATAAAATTTTGACCTGATGAGGGACCAAAAATGGACCGAAGTCGTATATCGACAAACATCAGTTGTGCCATGCTGGTAACGAGGCTAAACAGAGGATGAATTTCTTGAATAATGAATGAAGGGAGAGAAAGGACAGAAATGGTGAAAGATGCCAAGCCTGAGAACAAAGATGCGTGTGAACATGTATTCGTCATTTCGTAGAGCCGTCTCTTCTCCTTCCTGTCCTCCCTTCTGTTCCCCTCCTCTCTTCTCCTCTTGTCCTCTGCTCTTTTGCGCCTCCTCTCCGGCTCTTTCCCGGCCCACACAAACACACGAGCTGTGTTGATATTCACAGCGGAATTCGACTCTATTGTTTTATTTGCTCTGAAAACCACTTTGTGACAAATGTGCTTTGTTGCAGTCTCTCGTGTAACTTCGCTCCCTGTGGGTGAAACCAGATGCCTGAGCATGAATTTGAATTATTTGCAGACTGATTACTTGTCATACAACTCAGGTTTGGGGCTGAAGTGAGGGATCACAGTCTCCCTGGATAAGTCCTGCTGTTCGAGAAGTTTAAGCCTCCTCTCCTCCGCCTCCTCCTCCTTCTCCTTTCACTCTCTCTGCTTCTCCTCTTTTCTGTCCTTCATTAGTCTGATCCCGTCTGACTGACAGCTGCAGCAGTCACATGACCTCGACTGCTTTCTTTAGTTTGCATCACATGGAGGAAAATGGATCGGATGAAAGAGGAAAGGATGCACACACACACACACACACACAGAAAGAAATCTCACTGTGGCAAACTTGGTTTCGCAAAAATTGCTTCATGAATAACCCACTGACTTGAAGATCCCACTGATTAAAAGGAGGCGATGCTGGGCTAAAATCCTGAGCACTTATTATTGTTGTTCCTCCCTCTGAGCATGGAGAAATGAAAGAATACCAGACAACACAACAGATGACATTTCATGCAGGTCAGCAAAGAATTAGCTGTAAAAATCCAGCAAGAAAAAGCATAAAAGTCAATGTTTTCTGAAATGAGTTGCTGTGACAATGTAGCTTTGCTCTGCAGCAGTTTTACATACTGCATTTATATAATTTAGGAATCACAATCAGCATGAAGTCAACTTGTAATTCAGCTAATTACTCACAAAGTGACTGGAAATGCTCAACATGCAAGTCGCCCAGTAGCCAAGTAATGGAGAGCGATAAAGGCCCAGTAAAAATATCTATACATGCAATACGAGTCAAATTTCAAAGGAAATATGATCAAGAATGAATAACAAAGAAATATCTAGAAAAGGGAAAGACTGCTCATTAAATACTACAAACCACTTCAATGTTTGTCAGACGATCACCGGAAATCAAGTTCACCCTGAAGGAGAAACGGGGGCAGACGCTTCAACGGAAACTGAAGCCACACACAAGAAATGCCTTCGATCAGCAGAGCACATTAACAGCTCGGTGGAAGTTAAGTTCAAGATTAACGAGCACAAAACCACAAAAGCTGTTCTGACTTGCTAAGTCAGTCCCAGTGATCAAGGACGGCTTGCATGCATGAAACTTTCCTGCTTTTAGGATATGTTGTTCAGCCATATTTATCTACCCTCATTTGTGCAATAACTTCTAGAAAATACTTGCTTGTAGCTGCGTGTTAGCTAGTTATAGCTAACTTTAAGCTTGACTTTTAAGCTTGACTTTAATGTCTTCCATTATCATTGTACAGAAGAAGAAAAACTAAAAAGCCCTGTAAAAGCAAAACACATAAAATCAGAAGAATGTAGGCTATTTTGACCACTGAGGTTAGCTAACTAGCTAATTAGCCACATTGCCCAAATCAAAAGCAGCATCTTGTCTATTCATTTATGGTGGGATGTCCACATTGCATGGTTATTAGGCTGAACATCAGCTTTTCACAGTCACTAAGGACCAAAATCAAAGGACCTCTATATGGCTGCCAGGGAGCGTGTTATGTCAGGAGGGAGTTCACTTCCAGGGACAAGAACGTAAACAAAAAATGGCGTCCGAAGTGTTGCACATGATACTGGCTATTATACTATTCTGTATCGCAGCACCAACAACACATTCCACTTTCGCTTTGCCATGTTTACGGTGGAAGAGCGCGCTGTGCTCCCATTGGTCAGTGTTTGGAACATGTCATGGAATTTGTGGTGGAAGATGGAAAAAGCTCTGATAACAAGATGTGATTCGCTTCCTACGTCTTTCAGGTCGGGCCATTTTCAGCCTGATGTCACGTCGTCTCAACCCACCGCTGCATGACGTGAAGAATCTGATAGATAAAAATCTGTATTTGCTCAAATTCATCCACCGTGGCTTTTCAACTTTATGTATGAATCTGTGCCCTGGACCATATCTGTTTTTGCATTTTTTATTTTTTTTTGTCTCTGCTGGGCTTACATGGTGCGATACCGGACATGTTTCATCAACGCTGAGCTGTGTGTGTGTGTGTGTGTACGTGGTTGGAAGGCATGTCTTTGTGAATTTGCTTGGGTCAACGAGGGAGACGAAGGCAGGAGGAGAAAGAGGAAGAGCGCAGGATGTTCACCAGTGAAAGAAACACACACACACAAACCAACTTCATTCATTCCCTCGTACACGTTACCGCACTGACATGCATCACACACCACGCACACAGCCCAACACACACAATCTCTTCTTTACACACTTGCTGCCTCTGTGACAGACATCACAAGAAAAAACACACACACATTCATTGCTGTCCATGCCCACTCACATTCAAGTATAAATACACACACACACACACACACACAGAGTTGTGCTTCCATCACTTCAGAGGACATTACATTGACTTACATTTATTTCCTGCGGCCTCGCCCTAACTTTAATAATAACCACTACTTACCTTACCTGAATCTTCGCCCTAAAACAAGCGACTTACATTATGGGGACCTGTGTTTTGTCCCCATAAGGAAGGCGAGTCCCCACAACCTGACTGTGTAAACACATGCATGTCCCCACAACGTGAGCAATACATGTTCACACACGCAGGCAGAGTGAATAGAGTGTGTGGGTAGTGACAGGCAGGCTGTAGCACACTGGGACGAGGCGAGGGAAAGGGAAGGGGTGTGCTCCAAAAGCCAATGAGAGCTGACAAGTCTCCCCACAGGCCTTCAACAACCCAACCAACCCAACACAGCAGTCTGCTCTGAGTGTGTGTGTATAAATATATATATGTGTGTGTGCGTGTGTGTGTGTGTCACAAAGATGGAGAGGAGAGAAACTGAGAGCCAGACACAGAGACGATTGACAGTTTCAGGCAAAAGAAAAGTGAAAACGAGCAGTCGAGCAAAGATGGTCTTTGGTTCCTGTTAAGATAACCGCATAAAGAGCTTCAGTGTTCAGCCAATCAAACCCCATTTTTGATATATTATCTCAGTGATCACGCTCTTGCTGGTCTTTCTTTTTACACTGTGTCAGAGCTGAATTAAAGCAGCTGCAAGGAGTTTTTAACAGTCTCAGTTTAATACTGATGCCACTGTATGACCCACACAAGCAAACGAGACCCTGAGGGAAGTTTGGCTATTTCTAGTCACAATGCCTGTCATTAGGTCAGAGTTCCCACTAAATCAGACAATATGATTTATGGCATGCAAAAAAAATTGCTGTGAGAAAAACGTAAAAAGAAGCAAGTCGATTTTTCTTCAGACAATTTTTTGACATTATATTTTGCGATATAGCAGCATTTTATGTTGGCATTGCGAACAAGCTAAACGCCATCTTTCTGCTTAATATTACGAACACATAACATTCATATCAGTAGCTTTCTTCAGAAAATTCCAAGCAACCAAATCTGTTGCGGTAGCTCTAAATATAATCTAGATGTATGATAAGTAATAAAAGATAATGGCTTCATTATTACCATATTACAGTTATTAATCGTACAAAGCTACAAACATACTTCACCTCATCGCTACGCAGCCTGCAAACAGCCGTGTTTTAAAAAGAGAAACAGGATTTAAAATAAGCTGGTGATGCTCATGGGAAATGCAGTCTTCATTCCGGGAAGCAGTACCGCTTTCATCCACAGGGGCCGCCAAAATCAACACAAGATGAAAATTGCTTGTAGTGGCTTTAAGTTAATGCTAATGCGTAACATTATGGACCATCCTACTGCCACCGCTTCGCATCCAAAGCATTCAGTTGGCCAAAATTGGCCCACAGTTTGACTTATGTGCACTGTAGAAAGATAAACCAGTTTATTATATATACGTATTTCGGACAACACCTACGCTTGCTGTTGCCGTGGTTACCATGAATGCCAGTCAGCCAATGCTGCAATCTTTAACTTACCCAAATTAATGCTATATATAATTATGTGAAGCAGCTGTCACAACCTTAGTTGTCACACCTCTGCGACGAGTTATTTCTGCTCTCACATCCTTTACTCATTCACACAGATTCTTTCCATCGCATCTGGGTCTGATCCACGTCTGCTGCATGTTCCCCCGCTGACACCTCAAGCCTCCCGAAATAAGCGCGAGGTCACGGTCGCATCCTTTGAAAAAAAGGCGCACGTCATTCCGCGAATAAATCCAGCAGCATGTGTGAGATTCGAAAAAGCTGTGAAAAACCCGCCAAGATATATTATTCCATAAATATACAACTAGCAGCAGAAAGCCTGAGCTAATTCAGAAGTCGCTCGCACTGCGTTCAGTGTTTACATTAAATAATCGCCGCAGGAGGCTGCAGTGCTGGAGGGGGTTGGCAGTGACCTCGGTCGACAGCAGCAGTGCCACGGAGGATCAGCAGAGTCAGGGTGTGAAGAACATTAGACCCTCTTTGCTCACTTGGAAGTCCAAAACGTCAAAACTAGGACCATGTAAAGACATAGCTCCATAGCGCCATTCGCGGTTAAAATCTCCATCAGTTTCACTGCAGCTTTCTGTTCCTGTGGGCATATAGAGCCGCCGCGAGCAATCAATAAAGCTTGCTGATTTCTCCCTGTAAACTCCTCATGGATCATACCTCAAATCATTATTAACAACTGAATTTCTAATATTAACCAGCCTTGTGATTAAAGGTTTAAAGGCTGCATCTGAGGACAGCGATGATCATAACGGAAGTCCGGTGGTGGAAGAACTATTCAGATCGTTGACTTGCAAATACATTTTAAAAAATACTTTTTTTGGCTCTACATGAAAAAAATGCTGGTTTTGATGATTTAATATGGAGCTGATAAGTTGAGTGGTTCCCAAACTACGGGTCGAGTCCCTCCAAAGGGTCACGAGATGAACCTGAGGGGTCGCGAGATGATCAATGTGATTGGAAAGAGGAAAAAACAACTTGGACTTTTTCTAATCAACTTAAATATTAAAGAATTTAAATAGTCGTTAAAGAGGAAGGAAGTGAGATCAGATCATGATATAAATTCGTTTTTTTGTTCCGTCTCTCCGCTGCACTAACTCTCATGTCAGTCCAGATCCAGATCCCCCCCCCGACTTACTCTCCTGATTCCCATTTCCTGTCATCAGGCCAGTTGTATCCAATCCCGTTAATTTCCACGAGTTCGCCATCAGATTGTCTCGTGTTCATCCGCCTGAACTTTCCAGCCTGCTTTCTTTCTTCCTGGCTGAACCTCCGCCCGTTTCCCGCCCGTTGTTTGATGACTCTTCACCTGCCTCCAGTCTGGTTAACTGTCTCTGACTGATCTCCCGGTTTTGGCCCTTTGTGTCATGCTTTTGGGTTCTGAACTGTTCAGACATGGAGTTAAAAATCCATTACGTCCTCTGTATTGTAGTGAAAAAAGTTACAGAAATTGGAAATTCTCAAGTATAATACCTCAATATTGTCCTCATACGTAGTACTTGAGTAAATGTACTTAATTATATCCACCACTGCAGAGTCCAGGTTCAATTATGGGTGATGCTTATCTGTAAATGTGGGTGTAGTTTGTAAGAGTGGCAGTGAGTTCCTAATTATCAGAAGGCAACAGTATTCTCATACTCGTGTATATAATGTACATTTATATATATATAGTTGATTTTTATTTTTTTATTCTGTAACCTTGTTTTATTTGACAACTTTTTTGATCTTTCTATGTCCCTCTTTTATTCTTTGTCCTCTGTGTCTCTCTCTCTCACTATCTGTTGTCCTCTGTGTCTCTCTCAGGTCGTCCGCCTCTCTCTCGCTGTCTGCTGGAGTCTCTCCTTCCTAATTACCGTCCTCTTCCATGGGTGAGTTGTCCATTATTAATGAGGATGTCTTCCCTGTCTTGCCCTCCGTTTCTCTCACACACACTCGAGGAGACACATCTGTCTCTAACCCTCGTTTGCTCCGTCCATCTGTCTCTGCCTGTGGCTTGGTTTAAGGCTTACACACACACACACACACACGCACACACACACATTTATTTCCTATATTTATCCTAATTAAGACACAGAGTTTTGATGTGATGTGATCACGTGACTCCTCTGTCCTAAAGGACGGACATGTTGTGTTTACTCTCAAAGGGTAATTGTTGACATTAGAGGGAATCGAAGCTGCTCTTGTGTAAAGTTTGTATCAGTGAATTTACAGTACAGGATAGGAGGTTTCCGTTTGGAAAGAAGGAAAATATGACCAAAATACACTTTCTCCCATTCAATAATTCATAAATGCAGCAAAATAATTTATCCCCACCATCACTGTTATGTCATGTACGGCAACATTTAAAAAAAAGACAAAGATACAATCAAAATTTAATGATTTCTGTGGAGGATTTCGGTCATCACAGAATATAAAAACACATTTGCAGCTCATTTCAACTCTGTTATTGCTTGAGTTCAGCTTTTTAATATTGAATGTTTTCAAATTGAACTAGCTTTGAAAATGTAATAATGTGTTTTATTTTAATCCAAAAATCAGTAACTTCGTACTGTAAGTCACATTTTTACATGCATCTTTAATGTATAATCTGAACAGTGATGTTGCTCCGGACTCAATTATCATTAATGCTGATTAATTTAGGTGTAAAAACAAATGACATTATGCACCATGCATGCAATCATGGCTGTGTTTCACCAAAAATGTGAACATTTTTACTATTTAAAGGTTCCCTGCAGACTTTCTGACCATTATTAAAGTTATTAAAGCAGCGTTTTTATGAATGGCTCCCCATTTTGGTTACTCTCGTGCATGTGAATAGAAAAGCTAAAAGTAACACCGACATAATGTGCTAAAAGATGCTAAAACGCAGTCAAATCAGCACCAGTGACCCATTTCATATTACACATACGCTGTTTGACCCATTATTCATAGCAAAATATGAACGAGTGCAGCTTTAACCTTGAGAATAATCTTTTAATAAAGACTGAACCAAAATGTAGAAACATGTCACTAACAGTGCAGATGGTAAACACCATGATAAATGTAATCAGTGCTTGGCCAATGTTAGATCAGTATTTCCGTTTGAACAAATTGCACAGCACCACCTTAATGAATCAGTATTAGACAGTTAAATGCACACTTTATAGACATCATCCTCTGAACTGATCGTCTGTCACCAGGCTGAATAATAAAGTGTTTTTTCGCCCAGTCGGACACAGCGTCTGTAATTTTCTCAAACACTGACTCCAGCTTCCATCACAAACACTATAATCATCTTCGAGCAGAATGGAAGAAACACTCAGCGACGCTCCAGTAACTCGGTTACTGTAGATTACTGTCACTCGGATAATGTCACACGGTGAGACATCACACAGCGTACGGCTCCCGTACCCTGACTAACGGAGGTGATTGTCATTCTTATTCTGAAAACGATTGTTTCGGCTTTGAGCAACTCGTTTAGATAAAAATGAGGGAAAATGAAAAGAGATGAACCGACTGCTCGCCCGCCGCAGCACTGGGGCTCACCTGGATTCAGATTTGGCCTCTGGAAGTCTGAGTTTGATTCGTGATCGCCTTGTTTCCTCATGACTCAAAGTTGGCTGTAGCCGGTCGAATCTTGGATTCGCAGCAAACATTTTAACACTGCATAGATGAGTGATTTTCAGTCCCGTCATTAGCACTCAGGGCTGTTTTTTTGCAGGCAGTCCAGTGTGACTGACACGTCTTTGAAAAGCAAAGACAAAACACACTGGAGATCTTTCTGTATGGAAGATTTCAGAGTGTGAGGAGCCTCCCAGACAAGAGCTCAAACAAAGCCGCCTCAGTTCAAAAGTCCACTTACAACTCGGCTCAAACTTGTAAGATACAGTTGAAGGCTGGTTTTAAAGCTGGCGGTGATTCAATTTTGCACTGTTTCTAATTTCTCAATTCTTTCAAGCAAATCCACATAATTTTTCAGCCTCTTCGCCAAAAACATCCCCTCAAGTGCACTGAAATGTAATGAATGTCTGCAGTTTCCTTTTGCTGCACTGAAAAGCTTCTTTACAGATGTTTACTGAATGCACCTCCATGTAAAATGGCAAACAAATGCACTTTGCATTATGTCTGCTCTTTAAACTGTGAATAATTCATAATTGTTCAAAGGTGTTAAGCAACTGGCCTTACTGTTATACAGGTTATAAAGGGCGTGATAATGATGGTGTGCAGTGATGCACTGCGCTCATGCACAGAGCTGAAATGTGCAGGGTTTAAAAAGGCAAACCTGTTCTGCTCCCTCGAGCACTTTATCAGCCTGAGGCACATGGGTGCTCAACCCACTCCCCAACCTATGCACAGCTGAAATCTGCACTCAGCTGCACTCTCCTGTGGGCTGCAAAAAGGCAAATTCAGGCCATGTGTCGTGGTGCAAAAAGAAAATTCATATATATATACAACACGCCTCCTTTTGCCTGCTCACACTGATCGCAACAGCCCTGATCCTGATACCAAGCGCATAAATCAACAAAACACACCTGCTGCAGTGCAAGTGATGCACGTGTTGCTTCCAGGCTGCATACAAATGACATCTTCCCTGCCAGAAACAGCGCACTCTTAAGTTCTGAGGGGTGCCTGAGAGGCAAAATTCAGGTAAATAAAACTAATAAAGGACGTGAGCCTTTTTACATATTGGTGGGACAGGCATAAGCTGTTGTCTTGTACATTAAATACATACAGTTGACATAATTAGCAGATAATTGTACTTACAGTATAAGCATATTGTTTTATGTGTTCATATTTTGAGATATCTGCCACTGAGAGTCTCATTTGTTGTGTTCAATTTAATGAAACCTCTATTATATAAAACAGCGCCCCCTTTAATATAGATAATAATATTAACAATAATGACAGTAAACTTTATTTGTGTAGCAGCTTTCATTCAAGACTTGCAGCTCAATCCCACTTGATAAAAATTGTAAAATTCGGACAGAATAAGAATGAAACTAAAGACAATACAAAACATCAGATGCACAAAAGTTTCAGGTAATCCAGGGAAAACTTTCTTTTTTTTTAATTCTTAGACCCTTTAAACTTGGTCAGAGCTCGCACTCGGCTCTCTGTGAAGAGCATGCTGAGTCAGGACCACTCTATCCCCATCGGCGCTACATCTATCAATCAAGCTCGTCCAGTATGACCACCAGTAAACAGTGCGGCGAAGTGGCTGTTAACGGCCCGAACACAAAGACCTGAAGATAAATCCTCCCGGGACGCTGCAGCAAAGACAGATTTTCCTCCTCATTAAATCGACCCATTGTTGACGGAGCGCAGCACATTCGTGCACTCGCATGTACGAGTGTGTGTCTGTGTTCCACTGTGTGGGCAGGTGAGTCAGTGTGCTACTCAGCCCAGGTGGGCTTTTCACTCGACTGCCGCCCGGATGATTAAAACCTGCTGTTTCCGCGAGGGCAAAAATCATTATTGTATTAAGAGAGTTAATGAAACAAACAGTTAGCTAACAATTCATTTGAGCTGATCAAAGGCTCTTCATTGGCTTTAATGAGCTGTCGCGTCCTTGAAAGAACGCTGAAAGGGATTTATTGACCTGGGGCTCAAACTTTCACAGGGAAAGCGAAGAAAGGTGAAGCAGACAAGAAGAGGAAAGAATGGAAGGAAGAAGGGAGGAACCAGATGATGGTCTAATAGCTGCTTCAAAGCTTTTGTCAAGGATATACGAGGTTAATGAGTGGGTCGATAGGGAGTATCAGGTAATAAAAGTACAGATCGACATACAGTATTTTTCAATGCTTTGTCAAGCTCGTTCCCTGCGACATCCCTGCGACATCGCTGCTCTTACACATCAAATGCAAAGTTCTGCATCGCTCCTGTTTCAAAAAGATGATTAAAACCTGCGAAACAGTAATTGCATAAGAGGCCGAGGGCATTTAAAAGCAATAAAGAGCATCAATAAAACAACGTTTAAAGACGTGATTAAAGTAGCAGCGAAAATGAGCAGCAGCAGCAACAGGACAGCTCTGCTGCATGCTCTGTGCGAGTGGGCTGGCTGTGCAACTTGTTTCTGACCACCTGAGGCTAAATGCTGTCTCTGAAGAGCCTGCTCTGGTCTCCGATGCTTCCCCGGCGCTTTCGAGATGAAGGGGCTGAGAATAAACCGTGCACGCGGCGGTCGGAGCGCTCTGCGCCGCTCGGAGCGTTACGCAACACTTTCAATAAGAGATGCGAAGCTCACAGAGTTGTGTTTTCTCTCACCTGTGGTTTTTGATGCTGATTTTAGTATTAGCAATGAATGCGGTGCTTCACACAGGGTGAAGGTAGTAACTAATACTAGGATGTATGTGTGATATATGTGTAGATGCTGCATTGCCTGCTGAACATCCAGTAGCAAAGGGAAATTCAACATGAGATCTCACATCCATCACATTTATATCTCCTCGGCAAAAATGAGACCAAAGAGAGCCTTTGTGCATCTTCTCATTCATCTCAATTGTCACTCCTGAGAAATAAACATGGTTCAGTTTCACAAAGAACGCTGTGAGTTCTGCAAACTTCATACAGGTGTCTCATCTCTACAGCTAAAGGAAAAATGATGCTGGTGCAGGTTCTTAAATGAGTCTCAATACGATACCAACAAGTAGATGCATGATATCGATTATGCCTCACGTACAAATCTCAGTGCTGCTTTCCCATAATCTTCCACATACAGCAACATGGCGTAATGAAGAATTACTGAACTCTATGCTAGCTTAAAGCATTGGGCTACTTATTGTGTTATATCAAATTCAGCACCTTCATAACAATGAAATATTGTAAAACACCTGTGAGACGTTTCCCTGTTGCTTGATTTTGCTGTTCCTTTTGTGAAAGCATCCAAAAACAGCACAAAAGTCTGGCACCACAACCTTCGCTAGCCGAGCAATATCTAGCTTTCAACCAAGCGGTGGCTACTGTGTACCTAATCCTGCCATGATGAACACAAATCCAAGTTTAAATACATCTGTTCCACAAGCTTACCTTCATGTCTCATGTTCTGTGATTAGCCATGCTAGCTTACAACAAGCAAGCTAGTTAGCTAACCGGCTGACTTGAGGTGGAAATGAAGAATTGCTTTGCACAGAAATAGTTTTATCCAGTTCTTTTTAAAGGTTTGTCATGTCTGACCGGTTCAGCTAACTCATTCTGATTGTTTCTTTGGCGTTTGCTGTGTTTAAACCAGGAAGTAATGGATTGTGTTTCACAACCAGGCTAACAGTTGCCAGTGAGGGGAGCTCCAGTGCTGAAAGCTAGTGATTCGGTTGATGATGCAGTGTCAACCAGCATAATTTGAAGATTAGGTATTTGGTCATATGTGTACTGAACTCCTCTGCTGCTACTGCTGACGGTCTCGGATCATTTTGTCAGTTTTTAGCCAAATTATGACACATCCCTTGTCGCGAACATCCCAACTAACCATTTCACAAACCATGTGACTGCATTAGATGTTCTAATTGTGCCCACTGTACCATACACCCATTGGTTTCCATTCATTTTCGTGCCAAGAGGCAGTCTGTCAGCAACATATTTAAAGCTGCTTGAGTTGTGGAGCAAACAGCGAGTCTGCTCTAATTGTTGTCAGCTACATATGCAGTAATTGATTTTTTTTTAAATAGAAATGGGTACCAAAAGTTGCCTGAAACTGCAGGAAAAATACGATTTAACACATCAGAAAACTCACTAGCCTGGATTCGTAGACGTTCAGCAAGAGCTGAAACTTGCATGAGTTTGAACAAACAAACAAAACATTATTTCCATCTCTATTTATGTTCTGCTCTAAAGTTTCCTCGCTCTTCAAGACTTTTTGGCTTTGCCCAGTGAGATTTATTTCTATCTTCTTCTGTCAGATTCCTTCTGGCTGCTGAACAGGCTCTGCATGGCTTGAAGAAATGTTTGGATAAATAAAACTATAATGTGGTGGGTGTAGGGGTAGAAAAGAGCAACGTAGGAAGGGAGAACAGTGGGGAGACGGGCAGAAAGGTAAAGCTGGGGGCGCCCTGGTAGCTCACCTGGTTGAATGCGTGCCCAATATGGAATCGGTTTGATTCCAACCTGCAGCACATTGCTGCATGTCACTCCCTCTCTCCTTGTTTCCTGTCTTTCCTCAGCTGAGCTATCCAATAAAGGCAAAAAAAAATCTTTAAAAAACAGCAGAGAGGAGCAAACTGAATCATTGACCACCCATTCATCCTTTTGGGGTAATAGTGATGGATAGACCTTTGGATGGATTAATGGGAAAGAAAGACGAGTATGACTCGGGAGGTGTATGAGATAGCCCGCACACCTGCAGGGCTATTGATTGGTGCACCGTAAGTAGCTCTCGGCGTGTGATTGGTCCCACTGCGCGGGAGCTGCCCCATTTACCTTACCAGCGACGTGCGTGGGCGTGCGAGCATGTCTCCATGTGTGGTTGCAAACACTTTCCGGCGTTGTCAGGGCACGCTGTGTGTGCTGATAGCAGCCGAAGCTTGATAAGCGCCCGGCAAAGGAGAGCACCGCAGAGCAATTATTCTGAATGACTCAAAGGCGAGACAGAGGGGGTGGAGGAGGGAGGGAGGGAGGGAGGAGAAACAGGGGTGGGAGGGGAGAGACATGGAGGTGAGATAGAAGGAAAATGAGCAAGAGAGGAGATGGAGAAAGAAAGGAAGTGGCAGGAAGTGGAGGAGACAAGTTGAAATGGACATGAAATGGACATGAAATGACGGAGGAAGGAGAAAAGGGGCGGATGAAGGAGGGCGAGGGAGCGTGAAACAGATAGAAGCCATGTCCAACAAAGAGAAATTAGTTTGCCTGCCAGTTAAAATGATGAACTCCCCCTCCTCTGGATCTCCCTGCGTCTCCGTCTCACCTCGCCTCCCCTTCCTCCTCCCCTCCGCCCTCCGTCTGTTGTCTCTGCTAACGTCTTCACCCTCGTTTCTGGAGGCCTTCCTGTCATTCTCACCCTCCCCCTCTTCTCCCCTCTGTCAGCGCCCGGATAGGAGGCTGAATCAGACCGTGAAGAAGGCGGTCGCTGCTCTGCAGAAGAGCCGGGAGAATAAAGTCAGGGAAAAGTTCACACTTCTCTTTTATTTCCCAAATTGAAGCTGCCAAGATCGCTCAGGAGGTTTTTAGAGGAACTCCAGAGAACGATGAGAACATTTCATCTCAGCCATGATGCCTTTTGTCAGTTTCACTTTTTTTTTTTGAAAGTGAGGAACCAGACAAGTCTCTACTGGAGTTATTTGAACAGGATCCTTCTTGCAGTTTTGTATTGTGGGATCAATTAATGATTGTGTCTTTAAAGTGACCACAGGAAGGTATGTTCTGTAAATCACCTGAGCTAACACCATTTGTAGATCGATCATTAACGATTGTGATGATCGATCCGACATCCCAGTTACGAGCCTCTGTGAGACTTAAAGCAGCAATGCTTACATGCTGATTTTTTAGCGTGTTAGCATGGCAACAGAAAAAAGTTAAAGGATCACCAGAGCTATTACAATTCACCCTGCGGGGAACATGAATGCACAAGGCACACCATGTGGTAGACGTTTCATCCTCTGTGGACCATGAATGCCTGTTTTAAGGCGGTTCATCCAGCAGTCGTTGAGATATTTCACTGTGGACCAACAGATTGAAATTACCAACCCTGCATCCATGCTGCTAGCTTAGCTAAAAATTACAAACTGTTCTGTTTGTATCAATGTAAATTGAACATCTTGGGGTTTCGCAATGTTGGTCAGAGAAAATATTAGGCCACAGGAACTTGTGACGTTTTGCAATGTTTTGATCATATTATGAACTGAATAATAATTGGTTAATCTGCAAAATGGGTAGAAAATGAGTTAAAATTCAGGCCCAAAATTGTAAGGTTACATGTTACGTTTAGGTAATAAGAACTTTTTATAGTTGGAAAATACAAACTGTTCTCAGTCTTGTTTAAAGACAGTAGCTTCCATTGATGGGGGGGGGCTCACTTTCCTGTTTGATGAAACATGTTTGAGTGCTGAAGACTCAATTAGAGGCCACATTTCTTGGTAAAAAAAAAAATGTTAAAGTGTTAAATTCCTCAGCGGAGCCGATGTTTGTTCCATACACTTAAAGCGTACACCGTCAGGATAGCAGCAGCTAACCCTCCACCTCCTGCAGTTCGAGGGGTGCATCCGCCTGCTCTGGTAACAGGGGGGTGTTGAAGGTGCAGAAGGAGGCGAGAAGTCCTCTACGAGTGAATGAAGGCCAGCATCCGACTCTGAATCACTGTAATTCTCCGTGTTTGCTGTGAAACACCCACTTTACAGCGACATGTCCAGCATGCCTGACCTGTTTCATTTGAAAATACATCAAGATGTGGAACCGAGATCCTCTCAAAGTACCATTTCATCCGGACTTTAATGAGACTTTTTGTTAACGAAGGCACAGAACGCTTCTCTTTCAGCAACATTCTGCTAATCACTCACAACTGGGAGGTGTTTGTTGGCCGCTCCTTCACAGCAACATGTTTCAGATCATTGCAGGAAGCACTTTTTCATTTTCTCCATCCAGTCTGTCCCAGTTTCTTTGGATTGTCTGCCAAGAAATGTAAAATTGTCTTCTAAGCTTCTTTTCATGAACCCTTACAAGAATATAAAGTGCCGGCGAGGGTCTATCAGGATCTTTGAGGGTACCTTTTGCATCTTTTTTGCAGCCAAAGATTGCTAAAAGGTCAGGACACTGCGATATTTTTAGAAGTATTTTCAAAGGTTTTGGTCCTGTTAAGCTTCCCTTTGCAAAAGGTGGATTTTGACACAATCAGAGCAAGGACAAAGGGCTCAATTCCCACTGCGGCATCCAATGTTGATGTATGCACTCATGGCACAGGAAGGTGGACTGGATAGAAAAAAAATTGCCATCAAAGCTTGTTTTTTGTGGATGCTTGCCCCGAGGAAAACACATCTGAGAAGTACTACAAAGAATTTGTCACTTCTAGCGGTTTTCTGTGTCCATTCACATCAGAGGCTGCGGCCGTTCCCTCCTCCCCACTCGTTTTGTTGTGGTTTCCACGTCCCGTCTCTGCCTTCCAGCCTGTTCTCAGCAACATGCTCATTCCTATCTGTTTTCAGCGCTGTCTATCTGTCTCCACCATCCATTCTTGTTTTTACTTCATTTGCTCTCAGTGTGTTTGGCAGCATCTTTTCAGTCCTTTTGCCCAAATTCTCTCTCCCTCTCCCCTCATCTCACAAGTTCTCCGTCCTTGCTTCACCTCCGTTTCTCCTCCTTGCTTTGTTGTTGTTGGGTTTTTTTTTTCCTTTTTCTCTCCTCGTGTCTCTTCCTGTGTCCCTGGGTCCAGATCTCTTCGCTAATCTGAGTGTTACTTTCAACCACAACCTGAAAGCAGTCGAGCCCGCTCCCTGGGAGACGAGGGAGCCGTCGACTCAAAGAGGAATAAACACAGAAATCTGCATGCACGCTTATGCACATGGTCTGTGCAATCATAAACACAAAACGCACCTTTAAATCCACAAGGTGTACATTAGAGCATGAGAAAACTTACTCGCATCTGCAAATGTGACGCTCATAACAAATCTGCTTAAAATTCTGATCTTTTCACCATTAATTTTACATCAGCGGCGTTGTCATAAACATTAAATCTGCACTATATATCGCATGTGGTCCCTTGTGACTCACCTGCCTCCCCTTGTACGCCATATTTAATATAGAAGACATGCCATTAATGCTGTGCAGCCCTTATCTTGTATCTGTCATCTCCAGCTCATTTACATGAACTGCAACATTACAATATTAAACATGACAATGCCCCATTTTCTGATTTCTTTAACCCAAATCATTTTATATTTAGAGTTTGCTGGATCAATTGCTGCAGTGTTATATATATATATATGCAGTATATAGTATTTATATAGTATATAGTATTTAATTAAGCATGGTGATACTTATGTACATACTTACGTTCAATGCACATGTGATTATTTCTGATGTTTTTGACGGCAAGCATAATGTAAAATGATGGTATTCTTGAAATGATAAGGTTGAGCGTAATTATACTGAATAATTTAAGTCATATAAGAGCGCACATACCAATCATAGGTCAAAACGTCACTAAATTTGGCTGAAGCCAGGAGTGGCACTAAACCAAGAGCTGTTTGGGAGCTGTGAGAGCCAAATGATCTGGCTCACTAAAAAGAGCCGTAATTCCCATCACTGCATTTTAACTGTGCTCTCTGTTAATGCTTGTTTTAAGATGTTTGAAATATGCAAAGAAATGGCTCTAATGGGACAAGCTTGAATAATCGACTCCTGAAGGGATGAGGTGTTATTCTATATATTTTCTTATTGTTAACAAATGCCAGGAAAAGACCAGAACCAACAACGCTGCAGTCCATCTCTCTGTACTTTGACACACTGTGGCTCTTAGCTGCAAACCCATTAGTTCACACGACCGTGCAAGTGCTTACAAACAGGTCACAAATATATATTTCCACTTTTAAAAAAGGCTCAGTGATATCCTCAGAAACCTGGGCATTGCAGTTTGTTGCAAGGCTTACTGAAACAGGAGTAAACAGAGCATCAGAAGGGGACTATTTTCACCTGCGGATTAACACACATTTTGTGCACAATTGAGTATTTAAGGCGCCAGGATGGTTTATGTGGGATTGACTCAGTTTGTTGCAATGAAAGAAGGCGTCACAGAGGAATAAGATGTACCAGGCTGTGGCTACACAGGCGATACTTGTTAATAGGACCAATTTATCATTTGCTTTATTTGTTAACAATAAGATGATAACGGCTTTCGTTTGTGTAGAGTGGAAACTGGAATATTTTCAGTGTTGTCGTGCTTTGATAATGCATCTTTTTATTTATCAGACTAGATTCAACAGTCTTTTCTTGAGGCTGTCTGATAAGCAAAGCCTCAGTTTACCTCCATCACTGTTTTCCTCCATATGGGGTCGAGTCAGGTGAGCCTGCGTCTTGGTTGCACAGCAACAAGGTTTACAAAGAGTCCTGTCCAGAGAAAATGTCCAGAGAAAATGTGAAATTCATCTCTGCTGTGTGGATCTCCTCTGGCGTACCTTCATTCTCCATATCTGTTCTTGCTTTTCGGTTTGGTAATTGCTCCCACTTGTGCGCGCTCGTAAACAATAGATGTGAAGCTGCTGTTTCGCCTCGGCGCTCTCAGCATCGTTTTACCTCATTTGAACATGCCTAAAAACATTTTTAAGCCTCAGACATGCTCATAATTAACACGGGAAAATCCACGCCGAGCCCGAGACTGATAAAAGAACATATCCCCGCTGCACCCTTTTCAACTTCAAAGCAGTTCGGCGTTGGATGACGGCGTAGCCATTTAACCACACCTTCAAGCTTTTCATTTATATTTTACTTTCTAGAGGCTTGCAGGTGGGTCACTGTAACGTAATGAGACATCAGGACGGAGTGGGTGAGAATGAATATGTAATGATCCTGTCACACTTGCAGGCCAAAAAGCCTTTGATCACTCTATCGAGCCTCTGAGGAGGGAAACGGCGTGAGGCTGCAGGTGAAGGACCGCAGATCCCTGCTGTCCCTTTCACACACATTGAATGTGATGCTCTATGAATACGTATGTGTCATGTGACTCCGTGGGGCCAAAAGGTATTTTCATCACTTTTGATCATCTCAAATAAAGACCGCACAAAGTGATAAGTGCAGTAGCATCCTTGAATTTGAGGCCAAAGCGGAAATTCCTTGATAGCAGAGGTTCATGAAGGAAGTCTTCGTTTCCTTTCAGGCTGTTAAAGTGCGTCCTCGAGCGCAGAGAGGAAGCTTTTCACCTCGCGAACGGTTGTCAAAAGTCGCCTCAGCTTCGATCACATGGCCCACAAGCTTCAGCAGCATTTTTACCTGTTGTGCAGCAGCGGGTTGCATCATCAAAGGCGTTTTCTTACAGACAGTCTGAGTTGAAATCCAATATTTCTGAAGACTGTGCTGCTCCTCTCTTCTTTCGCGCTGGATGGGAGCCACGCTAGCCGCGGCAGGTTGAGGCTGTGGGCAGTGCAATCTGTGGACATGTTGGCGTCAAGCATTGGTTTCACTCCGGACCAACATGTTGTCATTCTCGACATTCAGCGGGCATCTGTGAGACCACAAACCTACCGTACATGAGAAGATGCAGAGCCGCTGCTGGAGAAGAAGCGCAGAACTGTGATTTTATTGGAAATGCGATGTGATGGAAGTGCAGAGTAACGTACAGGTTGCTCAGGTAAAAGCGGGGCTGAGTTAGCTTGCTAGCTCTCTCATGAGCTACTCAGCTATCTGGCTAACCTGTACGTTAGAGATGCACCAATTGCAGCTTTCATGGGTGATTCTGATTTCTGATTCTTTAAAAGTCTGGCCAGCATGCGTGCAGATTTGACCGGTACAGAACCAGATCGTACTGAAAAACCGGCCGATCAATCAGTGCAACTATATACCTTCATTGATTAAATAGCCTTTCCGACATGGAAGCAGTTTGGCAAAATATCTAGACTCTCACTTTTCCACACGCTTTATTGATAAAGCAAAGATATCATGTTTATAGTTGTCTGGATTGTCTGTTTGGGGCTACTGTAGAAACATGGCAGCCTCATTCTGATTTTTTTTTAATTTTCAGACCGTGGGGATGACATGCAGCAACTGGCCACTGAGGTAAGGACACAGGTAAGGTGTTCCACCAGGTGAGCCCCGACAACAAGCTCATTATAAGATAACGACAAACACAAGGATTCTAGTTTTCAGGTAAGACCAATCAAAGTGCCTTAAAGCGCCACATTCACACGCAGATGGCAGAGCGTCAAGAGCAATGTGGGTTTAAATATCATTCCCAAGAACACTTCAACATGTGGACGAGCCGGGATCGAACCGCCGACCTCCTGAGCCCCAGCAGCCCCTAAATCCTGCACACCGGACCTTTAAGTGTCGCCACACGAACAACCAAAACGCTCCATCCAATCTTTTTTTTCATCAGATGTCCTTTAGTTTGTGCTTTACCTCACACAAACTGTGTGTTTCGTCGTTGTGATGCCTATTCTGTGATTTTTGCCAAAGCGACCGCAGCCGCCGAGCTGAGCTGCCCGGTCCTCTGAAGCGACCAAAAGCACATGCAGCAGCCGCCGCAGCAGAGTTTTTTTTTTTATCTGAATGAAGCCTCTGTCGAGAGGGATTACTCTCAAGGAAACTAGGGCAGTTGCTTTCGGTCGAGCATTGCGTCTGGCGGGCTGACCCGGGCTGCGGTTTCACTCCGAAGCTTCTTGTGTGACGCGTGCAAACACGCAGAGTTTCCATCACATCCCCTCCTCTGTTTTCCGCCCACTCGTCCTGCCTGCGGATTAGTGGCCGCTACTTCGTCCGGCGTACGAGGGAGCGAAGCGTCCGGGAACAGGAGGAGGGACTGTCGGCCGTCGAGGAGCAGCGAGAGGGAGACCGAGAAGCACTCCAGGTTTTTCCAATGTCAGACCAGGTTATTGTTTAATCCACTCAACGTGAAGATGAGCTAGCTAACACACACACCAACACACACACCAACACAGGGAACATAAGATGAGATGAAACGGCATATTCCTGGAAATCACTTTCTCTCCTGACCTCAGTGTTGGATTAGAGGACCACACACACACACAATAGTTGTTTTTTTTAATCCAATCCCAATGCACAGCGACCACAATTACATTTGGTCATCATCTCCTGAACTATGTCCTTGAGAAAGTCTACGTATGGAAATGTGATTTCATTTCCCTGCAGCAGAAGGTTGCTAAGGAGATCGTACCACCATATGTCCTGTCCCATCCAAAAAGGTTCCTCAGGACTCACTGGATTCTGCCAAAGTGACCCCAGTTTCCCACCAGTTTCTCCATTTAATTCCCTGCCGTCTAAATTCTGTCGTCGTCTTCGTAATCCTGTCAGGAGTCATAAACAGCGCAGGTGTGCAGGTGTGCTGCAGCTGTAATTCTCCTCCGAGGCCTCGTTAATCATCGCCATGTTTCCCAAAACAAACTCCAGGATTTTTTTAACCGGGTGACACATTTTTTAAGATTGAATTTAGCGCATAAATCAAACAAACAAAAACTAATAATAAACTGCCTTCAAGTGGAGGAAGCACAGATATGAAGCCAACATACATCTAATTTTCTAACACAAAGCTCATTTTCACTAAGACTGAATTTTCACATGAAGTGTGTTTATTAAGGGAGGATTCTGAGGGACAGCTTCTTCCCCAGAGCTGTTAGAGCTATCACCCCCAGCAGCCCCTCACTGCAGTGAGAGACTGTGAGAACTGTGAACCACTTTTACACCTCCACATGCACCTTCTGTGTACTTAACTTTTAGGTACACACATATACTTAACTAAATTATATACATTTTAGTATATTGGCACATTTCATTTTCATTGGCATATTTTATTGTTTACTGTTTATATACATTTCAGTATATTTCAGCTGCTATCGGTACAGTTCACTGTGTATATTTTATTCTGTTTGCACATTTCACTTCCATATTTTATTGTTTATTGTTTAGTATATTTTATTGCCTTAGTATATTTTCATTCTGGTATATTTTTAACTGCTTTTACGAATATTTTTATTGCATGTTGGTTTATTTTATTGTAGTTATCTTAATTTTATTCTTTCTAATCTTTCTTATCTTTCTTATCTGTTTCTAACATGGGGGTTGCAATGAAAATTTCATTGACATGTAATGCTCAATGACAATAAAGACTCTTGAATCTTGAATCTTGAATCTTGATTCGTTCTCGCTGCTGAGATCTTCTGCAAGGAGCAGAGCATTTCTGCCAAATCTGACCTTGGCTATTCGACATAAATGGCTAATTCCTTCTGGGACCTCTTTACGATTTGAGACTTAGCTTGACGTGGTTTGAACCGTTTGCTCTTATCGCTTCAGACCTTTTCTGTGGAGTCAAAATGTGGCAGAACAGGCCTTTATATATGTGCAGTAAACCTATTCTCTGCTTTCGACTTAAAGATGGAGCTTAAAGCGAGAAGCTCCTCTGACCTGAGTGCTGCTGTTTCAACCAATCATTCCTGAACCCAACTTTCCAGAACGTAATTAGCCTAGAAGGGCCAATATTGATTTAATTTATGACTGGTCATAGACTAGACCCATTATGAATGCTTTCCCAGTCAAAGGTATAATTCTTGGAGAATTACTGATAAAAAAAAGGTAATACGTCATTGTCGCAGGGATCATTATTAGCCGCGGGACGGGGCCTTATTAAATTCTGTGCACACAGTGTTGTGGAAACTCAGACTTCAATTGAAATTCAGCGTCACATTTGATGACGGAGCCACCTCGCAGAGGATTCACCTCGTGTCTCGAGGAGACGTCGGCACATCGAGTGCTTTGAACACGGAAAACAAATCTTTGAATCTGCTTTTGTTTCCTTCAAGTCGACGGTTTTCGACGTGATTCTGCTGCTTGTTTCATCTTCATCATCAGGGTTTGCGGTCATTTCAGGACGGAAAACATTCAGACTGGAAAGGTGTAAAAAAAACTCGAACCTAATCAGTGACTTTTCCAACTTGATTCTGCAGGAATTTCAACAACACCAGCTCGTCTGCACAGCCGGGCGCTCTGCCAGCGAGTTTTGGGAAGCCAGAGGTCTCGGCATAATTATGGCAAAGCAGTTGTTATTGATCCGTCCCCGGGGATACATTTTAATTATTTTACTCTGCACGAAAGCATAAATCTGTCTCGGAGACTCTTTAAAACCCCACTCTGAACATTTACTGTGTGAGTAAAGATGGCGGCCTTCTCAGTGAGTGATGTGGGGAGTTCAGGGCAGAGAGTATTGACCGCTGGACGGATGCCACGGCCTCAGTGCGTCCCATCTAATGCGCTGCTTAAAGGATTATATTCTGAGCTTCGCTGTTTACAGATGGTTTATAGGGGAGTGTGGGCTCGGACCTTTGCAGTCAGAGGTTGCAGAGGATCCGCGAAAGGCCGAGTTCGGGTTGGGCGGCGGTGAGTGCTGAGTCAGCAGCTTCTCCACGCCGTCTTCAAACTGACATGCGTGACGTTAGCCAGTGGATTCATGGTGCTCGTTCCCATCCATCACTGCCTCCACCTGTGAGTCACTCACACAGCCTCACATCAGCCACCAACACTGACTTGACTGTTGAGTCTGCAAAGATTTATTTGTGTGTGTGTGTGCGTTTCTTTAATTAAATGGAAATAAGTGACATGATGATGGACGTATACGCATTTAAATAAAGCGTGCTTGAATCCGACAGAACGTCGCCACCAGCGGCTAACTTCTGTTAATGGCTTGAATTGCCAAAACATTTACATTCAGGAAATGAACAGCTGTGTTTTTTTTACACTTTCTTATGTTGAGTTTTTTTTTCGCCAGCCTGTGCTAATAAAGCTGCATGAGCGCCTGCCACTTAAACAGTCAAGATCGGTTAATCACCTCCTTACGTACTGTTCAGAAGTGCAGGTCCGTCTTTATGTTTGACAAGTTTCCCTCAGCAGCCTTTTATGTTCTTCCATAAACAAGCCAAAAAGCACTCGAGACAACTTGATCAAGCTGATGTGGCTTCGAATAGATCTGCATCCTTGTACTAACTGGACAGACTGTGATTATATCATCCCCACACTTGACAGTTGTCTCTTTTCATGCTGACAGGAGGTGTTATATAAACTCTGAACCTTATTTATTTGCTCATACAACCGTGTAAGAATATTACCGATATAGAGAAAAATTAACAGGTTCAAGCGAAGAGGAAGAGATCTAAATCGGGAAATCGGTTGCATGGCTTTTTGGACAAAAACTACACAGGAAATAAGACCACATATTAACTTTTCTGTGAGTTTAGGAGGATAGTGAGGATAGAGACGAACTGAAGAGCTCAGTCTAACTTCACGCCTCCCATCCCAACTCCTGCTCAGGTGCAAAATCAGGTGCAGTTTCATGTTAAAACGAGCAACGCAATTTCACCGTACGAACACAACCTGGTCCGGAGCCACGAAATTACCAAACAGGTGCAAATGCAAAAACAACTGACCCGTGTGTGATGGAAATGATGTTGGGACTGTGTTAATGGTGCCGCCAGCGTTGATCTGACAGGAAATGAGAGGCTGCAGCAGTTGGTCAGAACCAACAAACAAACAAACAAACATTATGATGATGAGTGATATAATCATCTATGTGTGGGCAAAAGTGAAAGCCTGACTCCAATCAAAGAGCAGAGTAAGTTGAGTACTGACTCATTACATGGTTGCCTGTGCTATAGAGGCTGGGATGCATAAATGAATATATCTCACTGCTAAAATCAAGTAAAAACACAGGACATGACGTTCGGTTTGGCTTTCGTCCTGGATATGAACATGTCTGTTGACACTGCCCCTTTCTCTCAGGGGAAATATCAGACGCTGCAGATGTCTGAGAAGAAGAAGAATATTTCTGAGCTTTGCCAGATGTGAGCTATAAAAGGCTGGAAACGCCGCTGCCCGTTTGCTCCGGGGATCGCTCCCTCGTCAGCTCGGAGCTCCAGTGAATCCGACGCGAGTCATGCCTTTTCGAACTGCATAGTTTCTGATCGAGCCATGTGCGATGAACCACACCGGAGCAGATCCATCACAAAGTCTGAGCTTACTTTAATTTGCCTGAAGCTCATCTTCCAGACACACGTCAGCCTTCTTCATAAAGATCTGACATTTGCCTCAGAACCTTCATGTTCTTTTTCTTTAAAAACTGAATATTACAGCATTAAAGTCAAAACAGTCTTGGTCGTCGCAGCTTAAACAGCAGAAGAACAGCTTGTGCACTTCGCAGTTGAGCTACAACAGCTGCTGTACCGAGCCATTTATGACCCGTGAGTGACACACCGTCTTTACTCATGCTGCTCCCTCACCTATGCCGGTCTGGTTGAACTGATCAGGGATCAGCTGAGTGTGACAACAGCTCAGTGCGCCCTCTGGATGATTGTATTTGCTGAAATAGTTAGAGCCGCTGACTCAAGCAACAGGGGGATTGGCGGCTAAGTTCAGCTGCCTTTTATTGTGGGACAGACATCGTTAGACTTGTTGGCGATTGATCAGCAACACGGGGCACACCTGGGCCACGAAGGCCTGTGCAGATAAGCCTGAGCAGAAGCCAGTCCTGGGCCGGATCCCCTCTGTTTTTAATGGCTTTTCTTTGTTTTTACAGCACAACGCCAGAGCAGCACATTTTCACTCATCCACTCTCTGCACTACACTTGCAAGGATATAATTTACGGATGCTCCTTGGAGAGATCGATGCTTCTGGCAAGAAGTTAAAGCTGTTTTTTTTTTTTTTGTTTTGTTTTTTTTTGGATGCATTTGCATTGAAGCTTTATTGGGATCAGATCGCTGGCCAGTTGGTGCAACATGCACGAAGTGACAAAGAGTAAATGGGTTAAAAGTAGAAAAGGGTTGGCACACCATCAAAGCCAGCAATGCCTGCAGAGCTTGATCATGATTAGTGTTGACAGGAAATCCAACTAATCCAAAACACACAAAGAACAAAAACCTACAGGACAGTTTTTTTTTTAACCCTCTCCTCAAGACCTTTTGATTAAGTCTTTCCGAAAGGTTGACCATTAAAAGTGACTTACGTCTCTGAAAGGTCACTTTAGATTAGGACATTGTGTTTAACGTGATAACACAAATGCAGCCTGGATGATGACCTGCTCTTGTGGAAAAGCAAGCCTGTATGGGACAAACTCAAAGACCTCTTAAAGTATTACAGATCTGGACTCTAAGCATCGCATAGAGTCCCACTGCCCTCTCTTTCGGTCACTGGCTAAAGAAGTAAGGGAACAAATATGGTCCATGCACGAACATGAACACAGATGAGAATGCACATTGAGTTTGTTCACTGGGGTCCTGCATTGTTGCCGGCTGGACCAGGGGTAACCAAGTTGCATTGTCGCGGCACAATGGGCTCTGACATGTGACCCCGAAATCGACCCCAATGCGCCATCTTGAAGGATGATTCGGGGGAGAGGAGGCTTGCTGGTGGAGCAATGAGTGAGGAAACAGGTGTAGCCTCTCTTTTTGACAGCCCCGCCTCATAAGAAAACATGGCAGGAGCAGGACTCTTCAATTCTTAGAAGTTGGATTATTTAAAATCATCAAATGTGTCATCAAGGGCAGAAAAGCCTGCTTGCAGAAAGGTCCTGAATTTCTACGCTGTGCATGATACTGTAATCTGTGTTGCTTTCAAAGTATACCACTAATGTTCTTTGTAACCTTGTCCCAGTTTTTTCCCAGTGTGTCCTGGCTGCCTCTCCTTCTGTCTCGCTCTGTGTGTGTGTGTGTGTGTGTGTGGTGAGTAGAGACAGGTGTGCCTGTCAGGTGA
This sequence comes from Chelmon rostratus, assembly GCF_017976325.1. Taxonomy (NCBI): domain Eukaryota; kingdom Metazoa; phylum Chordata; class Actinopteri; order Chaetodontiformes; family Chaetodontidae; genus Chelmon; species Chelmon rostratus. The sequence goes on along the minus strand of NC_055680.1, from coordinate 15,282,710 downwards.
GCATCCTATCCTGTAATCAGGACTCCTGCAAGCACTCAGCTCTGTCACGTCCACGCTGCCAGAAGTACCCGCTCAGTCTGCGTTTGCAGCCTCTCCTCTTTGTATTTGACTGATCCCGTCCCTCGTCTCTCCCTGCAGTTCCCTCTGCCCTGCTCTGGGCCTCGTCTCCTGCCCCTTCGTCTCATCTGTCCTGCCCCCCTGCCTCGTACTCTGTCAAGCCCAGCAGCTCCCTGGATTCAGCTCTGGACCTGCTCAGCTCTGCTCCCCACTCCTTGGTCTCTCTGCCAGGCTCAGTCCAGGTTCACATCCTATTATCTTTGCCCTTAGAAATTAAATGACCTTAAATCTATTATCTGTGTCTGCACCTGGGCTCATTAGCTCAGTCCTTTTAACATATTTCTGGATTGTGGAGATATGATCTAGAGCCTGTATGTATTAGTGCCAACAGCTGGCATATTAATGATGTCTCCTGAACCTTGTGATAATTGGAATGACCCAGCGATACATACGGTTTTCTTTTCCTTTCCCCAGTCCTCGCCCTCACCGAGTGCAGAGGCTTCCAAGGTGGAGCACGCCATGGAGCTGCTAAAAAGGGTGATGCCGATGCTTGCGTGCAACAGATGGCGGGCTTTTGCACCACAAGAGCAAAGTCTGTCGCATTGTCAGTGCATGTGTGGACTCCAAGACCCCTCCTTCAATGTGCCCGATAACCCTCACCCACCAGACTCTCAGCCAAATGCTGCTCTGCAACTGTTAGCGGATGCGACACGCAGTCTGTGAAACAATGGGTAAGTGGAGCAAATTTCAGACAGCAGGCACGCTAGCTTTTTTTTCATGTGTAACTGCTGTCTGGTCTGACAACTGTGGGTCAAGAATTAGTTCTGTTGCCTCAAAAATGGCAGATCCCTGGTCCGAGTCTCAGCATGTCCAACCCTCCTTTTGACAGAGCTGCTAAGCACTGTCCTGATAGCCGATAGCTGCACATTGTGGTCTTCCTGGCAGATGCTGTAGCTAAGCTATCAGAATTGCTGCCTTCAAGCTAAAACACATGCTTATGAAGAGTCACTGACCTCATAATTTGTCCTGGGTTATTCGGGATTTTTAAGGCTGAGTGAAGTGCTATATTCTTCTTTTCTACTTTGTATTACCGAACTTATTTGAACTTATTTTGTCCAAATGATTTTGACGTGTGGCTTTTATCCGTTTTCAATATTTAATCAACACTAAGTGCCCGTGTTGTAGCCAGTCTTTGAACTCCTGATAAGCCTCTGTTCATTAACTTCTAAATTAAAAATGTGGTTTTGCTACTAGTAAAACCTTGGAGTCATTTTTGTGATATTTTCATTGTAACTTCAAACAGGGTTTGGTAGCATGAAACTAACTCAAGCAGAGCTGATGCTATGAACTGCTGTTGTTTTTAACGCAAGTGCGTATACTGTGTGTGTGTGTGTGTGTGTGTGTGTGTGTGTGTGTGTGTGTGTGTGTGACAATAATAGTAATGGGAGCTCACAAGAGGCTGTCAGGACAATTTAGTGTTCTTGAGTTTGATGGAAGTCTAGGTCTACATGGCAAACCTGCTCACCCCCCCCCCCCCCCCCCACTTCTATTAGTCTGCTCTGAATCGCTCCCACTTCATCCTTTTATGTCTTTCTGCGTTTGTCTATTTTATGTTATTTGAGCAGCCAAACATGTACAAAAATATTGTGAATGTCAAAGTTAAATAATGGGTCCTACTTTCAGGCCATAGATGGAGCTAATGCAGAAGTCCCATAAACCTGCATTCTCTCCAATGGCCACCAGGGGGCGACGCCACTGGCTGCAAAAAGAAGTCAGACTGTCTGCAAGCTTGCAAACTGATCCTACATCTTACTTGATTTATTCCTTCAGTTAAAAAAGTTTACTAATGATTTTATGGTCAGTTATTGTCAGTCGCTAGTTTCAAGTCTTCTTGCAGATTGAGTGTTACTGGCAGAAAAGAAAACTCACTTTCCGATTGTATCAGCTGTAGCTCGCTAGCTAGCTAAGCTAGCGTTGTCTCCATGAGTCGCTGGAAAGCTTTTCCCTTGTGACTTTTTTTGCTTTACAACAACAGTCTTAATTATTTCAGCCTTATTGCTGCATGCATGATATCAGGCTAAAAGGCTGCATGTCTCACCAGATAACAATGCGTGTGGCAGACAAGAACTGCTGACTGAAGAAACACTCCTCTCATATTTCAGTGTACAGCTGTTTTGTCCTTGTATAGTTTGTTTGATAAGGTAAAATGCAAGATCTCTCCATTTGCTTTGTAGCTTTATGGAACTATTTGCATTTTCACTTTTAGTGTGACAAAAACAAGGCTTTGGCACACTTCCCCCAACCTCCCTTTATTCAATAAAGAGTAAAACTAAGCTTTAAATGCTGATTATCCTTCTTACTTCAAAGCACAGTGTTTCAGCTTGTGGAGAAATCCAAAGCTTGACAGGCCTGTCATTTGATATTATGCAGACATGACACTTGAGGCTGTTCGTTGTGACCCCAAAAGAAAAGGAAGCTTTGCATCATCAGACCGTTTTCATCTGAAATGTTTTTGCATTTCGACTAAAATATATGCTGAATAAATGTATGTGTATATAAATGTCCAGGTGGCAGTGGTTGTAGACATCTATGTAGATCTAAAATGTATATTAGGACTCTTCAGTTTTATGGAAAGCGAGGGCTGCTGTGAAGGAAGGTTTGCCTTAAAAGGCAGTGGTGGTAAAATATTGGTTATGTAGATATTTGAGGTAATTTTAAGGGAAGAACTGCACCAAAAAAAATGTGTCTCTATACAGCGTCCATGCTTTTAATAGTCCTTGGCATGTAAATCCAAAACTGGGTGGTGAATCACTCCTTGCAATGTTATTGGAGTTCCAGACATTCTGCGTTTTCAGCGTTCCGTATCTTCCTGTGTCGGGAAAACTGTCCACACATGGAACAGAGGAGCATACAGTAAGTCCACCCACACATAAATACTAAGGTAATGGTCCAGAAATGTTTAAATGTGCGCATGTGCGTGTGTGCTGTGCATGAGTTGAACGGTCAAAAATGATGTTGAATGAAGTGTCTCCAGGGGGTTTACAGCAGTAACAGTTCCTGAGCTGTTGCAAGGAGGCAAGGGAAAACCCTCAAAATGTGGACAAAAATGGAAGAAACAACAATATAATCCAACTCTTAAGCTGCTAAATCCAATATTCAGAAGTGAAATGAAATAATTCTAATAATTAATGGGTGAAATGGCTTTTTGAATAAACACAATTTCAATTTTTCTTTTATCTTCCTCTGCAGTTTATCCAGGTTTCTTCTTCTTCCTGCTGGCGATCACCAATCATGCTAACCACCCAGTTCTTCTCCTAATGTGATAATAACACAATATGTACGAGAGCGATGTTGCAGCTTGCAGGATGTGAAGTGTGACAGATGATGTCAGCTGGGTGAAGTGGGGGGCTGGGTAGCTTCAGGCCCCCCCGGGCACAGGACAGACAGTGGCTGAATGCTGGCCCTGATCTCAGGAAAGAGCCGAACAACAGCATACTGACACTGACCGTGGCATGTAGAGATCCAGTTGTTGTGCATACCCTCGATGAGCTTTTAGCTTTTTGGGCTAAATGCTAACGTCAGCATGCTCCCAGTGCTAATGCGAGCTTGTTGATTTTTAGCAGGGACAGCGCTTACCATGTTCTCCATCTTGGTTTTGCGTGTTAGCATGCTAATATTTGCTGGGTGCACAAACTGTCATGGTTTTTGAGAGATTTCGTGCAAAACCAAAAATGTCAACATCACAGTGGTGCAAACGGAAAGATCAGGGGAGTCTAAGGGTTTGTCTTGTTGGGAATTTCTGAACAAAATCTCTTGGTAATTTATCCAATAGTTGATATATTTCAGTATAGACCAAAGTGGTGGACTGACATTTCCATCCTTAGAGCTTCAGCGCTAGTGTGGCTAATAGGCCAAACTTAAGGACAATTGAAGAAGAGAAAAGAGGAAACAGACATGGTCACTGATGGCTGCGTGACTGGTTATTCTTCAGAGACTCTCATAATTTGTATTTAAAATTTGCCCAATTATGATCAGCTTTGATAAGGAAGAGCAGCTGCCTGTTCAAAGCCTTCTGTCCAAGGTAGATCCTGTGATAAGGCGCCTTATAATTTCCAAAAATAAGCTATAAAAGAACTCAAAGATAAATATGCAAAGCTCTTAGCATCAAAGTTCATTAAAAAAAAAAAATCAGGATTTGTCGTTCTGTTCAAAACACATTATGCAGTTTGCATGAGACCATAAACTCATGCAATGACCTAATCATGAAAAGATCCTTCAGTATCTGCAGAATGAGCAGTTTCCAGTTAATCTTTACAGCTAACGCGCTAAATCTAGCGTAACACCATATCCGACTGGCCACATTCACAGCTCAGTTTACATCTGTCTGATCCTCACAGATCAGACGTCGAGGTCAATCTACGAGAGACGGTAATAAATGTTTAAGGAGCACTTTGAAAGGCTGCTCACATTTCCCTAATGTCCAGACCCATAAACCAGACCGCAGTCCCTCCCAGCTGTAATAAACCCTGTCAGGAGTCCACTGGCACATACTGTAAGTCACTTCCGATATGATGCGCTGCATAAAAATCATTTGCCACACACCACCGCTCGTGGTTCATTACGGACCCCGTGTTGCCGAGTCTGTCGTCATTCCGGGGAAATAAATTTACATCTGGCGTCATCCTCGCTGTTATTACCGTAGTTCCCTGCGATACAATGAAACCCGCCACCCGGCTCACGCTGCTGGTATATATGCCCATTCATCGCACACTCCTGACGTAGGAGTGTGTGTGCTTTCTCTGCTTTCGCTGCCGCTCGCTGTGCGATTCGCCGCAAGTGTGCCACATCTGCGTCTTTAATCCGTGAGTGTGAGTCTGGGGTCAGCATGTGTTTAATGTTGCATGGTTTCAGTGTGTGTGGGCGTGTGAGGGTTTTAAAGTCAGATGAGATTGAGAAGGAGGTGAGAGAGAAAAGCAATGCAATCATGCAAATAAGGGCAATACAGAGTGAATAATTGACAAGAGGTACGCATATTAAGGACGTAAACACAAAACTGACATCACCTTCTATTATCAGCATGGCTAATGTTAGCAAACCGTAGCATATTTAAACATCCATAAGCATTAATTTGGAGTTATGTTTCTGGCCACCTCACAAATATGAGCCCAATGTTCCCTCTCCTTTTAGCTCAGATTTGGTCTCCACCAGCTCCTAAAAAAACGCTTCACTGTGTTCACCAGCTAGCTGCTAACTTTGTCTGTAGTTTGTGATCACACGACGCTTAAAATGCTCTACGTCGCAATGCAAGCACATTTAGATGTATAAAATTTGCAGAATAATGTTTTCCTGCACTGCCTGTGAATATTCTTATTCATCCAGGTCATTGTAAGCTTTAGGGCATTCAATCGTTCGCAACTGGACCTCGTCAGTTTGTCTTAGAAGACGTTTCGCCTCTCATCCGAGCAGGCTTCATCAGTTCATGCGCAACCAGACTAGATAGGACAGCTCTAGTCCAATGCAATGGTGTTAGGTTCAAGTATTTATCCCCTGAGTGAGGCCAACCCCCAAAACCAAGAATGGTATCACTCTATTGTGATTTAAACGATCCCCCCATTAAGGCGGGGTAGGGTGCAACCCTTGGATGTCAACGACAGTCGTTTGCCTCGTTAGTGTCCCATTCTTGTCATTGGTTTTTAGTTCTGCTTATTTGACACCTCGTCTGATTTCCCACTTCGCTCTCTTAGGAATGAGCTCGGCGTCTCAGCACGGACGTCCAGTCGTTGTCCAGCTGCCGGCGGATGTGGACGAGGGGTTAAACGAGGACATTTGGAATGTCTGGAATCCTTTGGTTATCCCGGAAGAGGTGAGACAGATATAAAGTCCTACCTGCAGATGTTGCGGGGGAAAAAAGGGGGTAAAACGAGGGAAATTGTCAGCATTTAAGGCTCGTTCCTCTCTTCGCTGGTTCAGGAGCAAAAACTCAGCAGAAGCTCTATTTTCTGTCACAACTGCTCAACCTCTCTCGCTGCCTTCTCACTGTTACAGTGAATAAAACCTCCGGAGGGAAGTGGACTGCCACCAAGTTGTCTCCTTTTGTCTGTGTGTGCTCATGTACTTTAACGCCTCTGCTTGTGTGTGTGTGCGTGTGTGTGTGTGTGTGCGCGCGTCGCACCCCCGCGTCGCAGATAAAATGCCAGAATTCTTCAGAATTGGACCCTGTTGGTTTCCAGGAGAGGAAATCTTGTGTTATTTTCCATCTAACAGCAGCTCTGAGCTGGATAAGAAAAAACAGCCAGACTGCACACACACGCGGTTTCTGACCTCATACTGCACACGAACCACGCATTTTGACAGCGTTGGCGACCCAAATTCAAACATGTTTTTCCTTCTTGATCTGTGGTCATTATTTATCAAAGCTGCAAAATAGCAAGAATGAGTGATTTTACAATGCAAACATGAACGACGGCTTCTGGCCTTGCTAATCAGATTCACAGTAAATTTAACCAGCATGGGGGGCTGGTCAACTCTCCTCTCCGTTCATTCCAAATTGCGACCGAAAGATGTGCCCTTGAACCTAACTGCACTGCTGCAGAGAAACGTGTCTTGACACATGGTCAGACCGGCGTCCAATATCAGTGCTTCTTGACTGCTTTACGGATGGAAAATCACCCCCCCCCCCCCCCCCCCCCCCCCCCCCGTCCAGCCGAGACAGTAATTCCACCTCAGTGTCTCTGTCCACTCTGAAAATCTGGGTTTGATTAAAATTTTCGCTGGACAGCAGACAAAAAAAGGATTCTGCAACTGTGAGCAAATGAAGGTTAGCTTGCGAGGCTGCTGGATTTGAAAGATCAGGCAACGCCAGAATCCATCTTGTCTGGCACAAGTTATGCACTTGTGGCAGCGCTGCAGTCTTTCAGACCAATCAGCGTCCTATCAGGAGCTACCGGCTGCTACAGGCGTGGTTTAGGTGCGTGCACCTGGCGGATCCCAAAGGGGTTAGCATAGATGCTGCTATAGCAGAACCGGGGCAAATCTCATCATTGGGTGACAGCACTGAAGGTTTCACTCTGATTTTGATCTGATTAATTGAAGTTAGCCTGCGATGGAGGTTGACAGACAGATATTTCATCCAATCACCTGCCTGCAGTTTCAAAAGACGACTTCCCAGATGGGTCTATGAAAAAAACACCTGGTGCATCAGGTTATAATGAAGGGCTGATTTAACATTTTTTATCCAACAATATTGTTCATGACTGAATGGACGGAGCCTTTCACACAGCACATTTAGCAAAAGGGGGAAAACGCAAGTCCTTGTAAATCCTCTCACGCTCAGCTACACCTGCTCATTATGCAGCAATGATGTCCATCCTCAATTCCCCAGAGGCTGTTTGTCTAATTTTGCCAGCCAGTTCAACTCGTGTTGAAGCTTAATGGGCGATTTACTGGCCAGTGGATATAGGTGTGCGTTCGAGTGTGGCCAGACATTTGCTGCAATGACTCAACCATTGATTTCCAGTAAAAACTCGCAGGTTTTTTCACGGCGTCGGCCATGGAATAGTGCAGAGCTGGAACATCAGACTTTCTCAGTAAAGGAAATCAAGGCACACCAATAGTACCAGAGTTGGGGGTTAAATCTCCACTGGAAACAGTTCAGACACGTCCAAGGCTTTGTTTCCCATCATAAAAAAGTATGCACTCATATGGCGTTCTTTGGATTGAAGGGTCTGCCAGATGCTACATTGGCAGATTAGCCTGAATCATTCTTGAGCTTGACGGACGGGGCCATGATGTGTCGCCATGTTTGGATGGACCACATTCCTTCAGGCTGTCCGACAGATCCTACGTCATGTCATAATATTTTTGGACTGAAGCCAATCGTTTCACTGTGATCCTCAGGTTGACTAGAAATAGCGTCGGCGTCTCAGAGTAGCATCAATGTGATCCAAACGTTCAGTAGAAACAGTTCAAGTGTTTTCCATGGATGAGTGATTCTCAATGCGGAGTACTTTTTCCTTCCTGCCAGGTGGTTAATTGTACCCACCAGGTGCAGCGATTACATTTCTGGAAGGAAAAGCAAAGCTGAGGACTGACAGAGGTTAGAGATATGAAGTCAAAGCTGCTTCATTTCTGTGCTCTGTGCTTTCAGCCCCATAACTAGCATAAGCGAAGCACTGCTACCTGTAGCTCAAACTTTTAATGTGACTTTTAGCATGTTTTCACACACAAGCTGCTCGTTGTGTTCAGAACAAACTAATGCATTTGGCCTTTTGGTTCGATTTGCTGGCTGGTGTGAAAGCGTACGTAGTTACGGACGCCTACGTCCAGCAGCAGACAGGTAAGAGATGTCTGGACACACAGTCCAATCCCGTCACTTGCTAATAACAGTGGACTGTCTTAAATATCGGATGTTAGCGCTCCTGCAGTCACCTTGATCGCCTCACCTGGCTTCCCCTGCCCATTTCCTCACCTGCAGCTCATTCCCTCATTATTCCCTCAGTAAATATACTGAGGTCCAGTCCTGCCCAGTTCCATTTATTCCCTGCCAAACTGTCTGGTGTGGACGGCTGTTCTGCTGGGCCTGACCTGCCTGTTTGGACCATTGCCTGATTACCTGGACTTCTGAATCTTGCTGGATTTGTTTGCCTGCTGGACTGATTTCCTGGTCTTGGCTCCTGCGTTAAGTCATAACTTTCTTTCAACTTTTCTGATTGTTTCTGTGCTTTTAGTTTCAAATATACCTCATGCAATTACTGATCATATCATTGTTTTCCTTGACCTGGACCAAATGAACCACAGTACAAATGTAAAAACATAATAATCTGATCCTAAGATTAGTATTAACGCATTACTTTCCAAATGAAGTGAAACCTTGAAGTGACAACTACAAATATTAATTACTTTGAATTTAAAATGAGAAAACTGATGGTCCTAAATCAGATTTTTAATAAAAGCCCCATATCAGGCCAATATATAGCAGCCCAATATAATGGACTGACAGGAAGATTTAGCCAGCGGGTACTTATGACGGTTAATTTCTGCAGCAATAAAATACCATCTGTTTCTCCGTAATAAATCAGATTAATTTTGAGCGGTGTAGAAAAGAAATCACTTTAAAAATGGAGTTGTCACCAAGAAGTACATGTTCCGGTCTTCAACAACAGCCTCGCGGTGAAAACATGGCAGCTCAGATGACGGGGAAAGAAGAGCAGTCGAAGTTACCGTGTTGGGTTTTCTTGTCCCATCACAGGCACAGTCAGCTCAGACACCTTCCAGAGTTCCTGCGTAGCTTCAGTGACTCAACGGCGGCTGAGTCACACGCCCTCCGATCGTCTCTGTGCAGGTTGTTCCACCTACAGACGGCGATTAGGGACCGGGGATGCTGCGGGAGACGATTAACGGCGCGGGTCGTGCGCTGTCTGCGGCGCAGCAGAAATCCGAGCCGATAATGAGAGACTTCGTTTTGAAGGCTCTAAGTTCAATTTTCCAAATCTCACAAACAAACGCTTGGCCTTTATTCTGAAGGAGAGAGAGAATCTGAAGAGCTGGTTGCTCATTAAAAACCTTTCTGTCATGACAGCGGGGACAGCCAGCAGCACAATAAGTACATCATGCTATTTCAGTCTTAATAAATACCATCTCTCCTCATTTTGCCGTTAAGTTTTGAGGCTATATTTGCATGATGCATGAAGAAGCCGGGAGACTGGAGGTTCTTGCTCTGCTGTGTCTGACATGCCCGTCTTAGTGACCTTTTCTGACTTCCTGTGCTGCTGTTTTTCAGCGCAGCTACACTGAACAACTGCGTTTCATATTTATCTACAGTTCAGCGTCCTCGTAGAAATGCTTCACCAGCGAGTTCGAGGGATTCAGTTCTTGTAACTGGCTTTATCAGCGAGCCCTTCAGCCCTGCTGTGACCAGACTGTGTGTTTTCTTTTTTTTTGTCCATGTTGGAATGGCCGGTGGAGATAAATCTTATCCACTCACAAGAAATGATAATGCAAAATGAGAGCACAAAATCCCAAATGCCAATAAACACAAGCAAGAAGCGAGTCCGGAGAAATTTGGATGGGCCACCTTTCCTCTCTTGTCCCCTTCAATTTTCAAGCCTCACAGACCAGCTGGGTCATTAATTGTGGTGTCTGAGTTTTCCATATCGAGCTCAAGTCGAAGGACAGAGGCAGCTTGCAGATTCTACAGATTATAAGGCCCCTTGAGGCAAATGTGTGATACTGGGCTACATAAATAAAATGTGAACAGCTATTTGACACGATAGCTGCCATGTTGATGACTGTTGTCAAACTGTGTGACCTCTGTGTGACCCCCTTTTTTGGTCCAATCCCGCCACAACACAATCTCGCGGTGAACAGTTGTACGTTCTCCACGTAAGAGCTGAATTTTCGGTCATCAAACCCAAACCAGACCTCTTTCAAAATACTTTTTTCACCATATGCACTTTAATCATACTGTAGCTGCCATTTCCAGATGTTGTGCAAAGCATTTTTTAAAGCATCAGTGCTGCATTGCCCGGGATTTTAATAACCATCATGATTTTTAATATATGTCCCTTCCTCCAGCCGCATCTCCACCTCCTCAAATCCACGGAGTCCCATTATTTTCCTGTCCACCAGTTCCCCTCTGACAGAAGGCTTGCTTGAGATGAGCCACCGAGACTCAGACCTGCGTAACTTCAGTCGGCGTCCTGCAGAGTGCATTGCATGATGGGAAGCGATTTACTTAATTTGGAGGCTCGACTGCTTGATGTATTTGAAATCTTGCAGCGCAAAGATGCACGTCATTGTGGAGGCTGTGCACCAGTTTCTCTTCCCGGGCTTCTTGCCAACGCATCGAGCTGAGCGCTCATTGGACGTTTTTTACCGTACGTTATTAATCAAACTCCCAATTAGATGACGCCACATTAGCATTAATTCATGCTACGCAAACTGTGACATGCATGTCTCATTTTTATTCGTGGATAATGCAACTTCACGTGTGTTTTTTTCTGCTGATCAATACAGGAAAGTAGCCACACTTTTTAAAATGAGCTGATCAATTTTAATTGGTTTTTCACTCACATTTGATGTCCGCAGGCACTCAGACGCACGCTGTTGTTTTCTGCTCCAAACAGACGCTGTTTTCCACTGATTACAGTATAAAAGGTATAACGGGGACAGTGTGTTCCATCCAATGGAAAATTAAAAGAAATTTGGAGAGAGAAAGAAAAACGAGATGCTGATTATGTGTCATAGTCAAGTAAATTAAAAAAAAAAGTTAACAAAGCAATATCCTTAAAATACAATTTTCATCCTGCTGTTTTAATCCAGTTTTAATGTTTAATATTCACAATAAACACGGATAAAATCGTTTTTTTCTCAACAATAATCTTGAGCCCACACAAAATTTGTGTCGCTCTCTTGTCTCCCTCTTTCTGTCCTGTAAATATGAATTATTCGTACCTTTGAGCCGCTCTAACTGAGGGAGTGGATGAGGCGCTGACAGCTTGGTGGACTGTTTCTGCATGGGCGGACGGACTGGTGGAAAATCCCATCTCCGTCCCCCCATGAGAGCGCCACAATAGAAAAGGCCAGCGCAATAGATCCCTCTGCTCATCTTCCTCTCTGTTACATCCCTCTGCTCGCCTCTTCTCCGTGCTCACTGGTGCACGTACGGTATGTTGCTGTGACCGGGTGGAAGCAATACGGGGTAAACACGTCTCTGCTTACCTGTTGCCATCACGGATGACTCGTCTAGAAGAATCGCTAAAGAAAGTGGATAATGCAAACAAGACTCACAGAGAGAAACAAGGCTACAGCTGTGTGCGTGTTTTCGGACTCCTATTTTTATTAGGACATTTTTGTAGCGATGTGTTGGCAAAACATTTGGTCTGGTCCTCAAAGGACTGCTGAGACTTGGTTTTAGCGTTTTAGGTCAGGGGTTAAGGGTCTTCACTACAAATCTCAGCGCATTTTGTAGTGAAGTGATAATATTATCCTCACAAAATCTCCACTTCTTGGTGCTGAAGGACAGTTTTATTTCTGAATTATCAACCATGAGGCCTGGCAGCTAGACGGCTTGAAATATTCAGCCTACAAGCGAACCTGCAGTTCTTGTGCGTGAAAATAAAACCACAGCAAAATTTCCACCAGCACCAGACTTGAGAGGTTTTAGTATAATGCTGGCGGCTATTTGAGGCTGCATGCTCACATTAGCCATGCTAACATGCTAACATTTAGCAGGCGTAATACTCACCGCGTTAGCCTCTTCTCAGGCACCCACGCCGTACGTCAGGGAAAGGGGAGATGATCCTGACTCTCGCGGCTTCTGGATGGTGGAGCGTCTGCGAGCATGTCCTCCGGGATGAAGGCACTGGATCCGCGGTTGGTCCAGGGTCCCTTTGCAGGTGAGTCGAGCGAGTCTTTAAGCACCGCCATGTCCGCTGGTGCTGCTGGTTTGGATTATAATCTGGAGAGCTGGTTTTCACTGGGTGGTTCTTCCCTTCTTGGCAGCCTCTTGTAGTTATGGTTAGGGCTGCTCCAAACAGGTGTTTTTATAGCGTTCCACAACTTTCCCAGTCTTTTGTTGCTCCTGTCCCGACTTCTCCTGCATCAAATTCAGAATAAGCAGATATTTACAAAAGTCAATGTAGCTGATGAGGTCAAACATTAAATAATTTGTGTTTTTAATTGAGTAGATGTCGAAAACGATAAACAAATTATCCCATTCTGTTTTATTTGCTGTACGCAGCATCCCAACATGGGCCCACAAGAGAGTACACGCAACAAAAAATGCTTGAATTTCTGCTTTAAATTTTGTTTTTAATGTAATTTTACATAGAGGTTTTCCTTTTACACATTCCTGTGTTTCTAAGCCCGATCTGGTTTCAAGCCCTGCTCCATTACTGCTCATGTGAAAGCTGAGAGATGCTGCTCTTGAACATTTTATGCTCTTAAATGAAACATCTGACTTCTAAACTCCGCGTTGCCTCATGTGCCCCGAAGCTCCCTCTCACACATGCCTTCACGCTGCTGTGCCACGTACAGACAGAGACACTCAGAGCGAGTCAGCGGGGTGAGGGTGACATTTTAAGCATTAGCCACACATGATGTGACATCTGAGTCCCTTCTATTTTTCATCCTGTGCCTCCCACACTCTAAGTTACCCCAACTCTCATAAAAAAGTGCACAGACCCTTAATTGAACCTGCCGTACGGTGTCACAGGTGATGAGCGACGGTGACGGACTGAGCTTTCACTCTGTCCGAGTCAAACATCAGCATCAGGAGGTTCGTTTTGTCGATTAAACAAGCGATGCATGGCGGAGTGGCGTGCAGCCTCCGCTGACCTGTGCCGGCTCATGTGCACCTGCGCCACGTTCGACGGTGTGTGCGAGGGCTGTTTCTGTTGTAGGACAAATGTTCCCAAAAAAGACTGCACATGCTTCAACACCTGACCCGAAGTCATTTTGTTGCCATGGTTTGTGCTTTTTTTTTTTTTGGCGTCTTTATCTTTACCTCAGAGATATCACCTGTCAATGAACGCGTTCAGGTGTGTTTAATGCGACAAACTTTCGCAACAGTTTGCAGTGCTTTTCTGGATGAGAAATGCATTTATCTTTCAGCGATGCAGAACATTTGTCAGCAGCTTCTGAGAGGTGTCAAACCCGCCGGAGTAGAGATTTATGTGCCTGTGCGCCACTGAGGGCCACTGAAAACATCTTCAAAACCACAGCTTTGACTCTTTTTGAGAGTGACTGAAACAGGGTCCAAGTCCTCAAAATGAGTTTTTTTTTCGTATATATATTGTTTGTCCAGGCTGTCTAGAACAGGGGTCACTAACCTTTTTGAAACTAAGAGCTACTTCAAGGGCACTGAGTAATGCAAAGGGCTACCACTTTGATAATACACTTCTGAAATAACAAAGTTACACAGTGTACCTTTAATTTTATATTATTAGTGTCTCTCCACGTTGTGCCGCTTAGCCGTCGCCACAGTCGCACCGCAAATGTGACACACACAGTTTTCTTTCACGTTAGTAAAAAGAACTCTTCCTCCCGTTCACTGTGAAAATTATAAGTTTTCTTCCTTTTTTTTGCTGTTTTTGTGGGTAGAAAACGCGTTCGTCTCCACATCTTTGCAGCGCTCACGAGCTCATCTCAGCAAAGCTGGTTTGTCATGCGCACTAGACTGACCTCCGACCCATACTACGTCAGAGTTCGTATATTAAACCTTTTTTATGATATAAATTTTTTTTACGTTTTTATGTATTCGTTTTTAAATTTACATCACTGTAAATGTAATTCGAAAAGACTAGCAACACAATTAAATACAATTTTAGACAGAGCTAATTTGTGATTAGTGCGATTTTTAGAACTGGCTTACGGGCGACTGATGTGGATGCTGCGGGCGCCCTGGTGCCCGCGGGCACCGGGTTGGTGACCCCTGGTCTAGAAGGACACTGAGGGGTTTTGTGATCTAACACCCTTGTCTGCAGGACGATATCACTTCTTGTTGCCTTCCGATACGATTCCAAACGACTGCCGACATACAAAGCTGCTTTATCATGCGACGTGGGTACGGTTTGGTTCTGTGTAGAAGATCACGATTTGGGTTAAAATAAGAACATCATGCTTTGGGATGCTACTTTGTTGAGGTTGGAGGCCTTTGTTGTCATGGTTACAGTACTAGCGACTTGGTTAAGGTAAGGGTTTGGCTGCTGTTAATGTTAAAGAAACCCATGTTGACTTCAGGTAGGACATGGGTAACAACCGCTGCTCTCCTGTATAAAAGTCCACTGTGTTGATGACCCGACCATCCATCCTAACCTTGCTCCGACATGGGCTGCATGGACACTGCTTCCTCCTTTTGCTCCTGACAGACTGGGGCTGTTGGTGGGCTTATTTCACATCAACATGAATATATATGGTTTTCTTGCTGATTCTGGAGGACAGTCTTGTCTTTTATGTTGCAGAAATCAAACTTTTTTGGATTTCTAGTTCATATGCTTTGAGTTTCTATTTACTTCTACCCAACTCCTTTCACTGCTGCTTGAAATATAAGGAGGATTCTTGCCAAATAAATGTAATAAAAACAATGGAAATGGTATAGTCAGAGCCTTGATGCTGTAATTTAACAGTTGGTCCAACTTCTGACCTGAAGAAAGTCTTGGTCTTGGCAATAAATTACATCGTCAAAGGTAAAGGTGTGAGATTGCCATCTTATGCATATTAATGTTTTCAGTCTAACACCTTTTCACCACAGAGCAAAATGTCACACAGCAGTGTTTCAAAAGACAACTGCTTTGATGAGCTGAAAACAATGTTAATAATCCTAATGCAGCTCTGAAACCTCAGGACGCATTTAAAGATCCTGGTCCGCGTTCTACGTGCCGAAGTCTGAAATCCTTTGCAGCATATAAAAGAGACATCACATCAAATCAACCTCGCCAGAAGCGAATAAGAATGTCTCAGGATCCATCTGATGTTGCGTCAGACATCCTCTGATGAAGTGCTGCCCGCTCACCTCAAATATAAAAGATGCGAGAAATCAACATCAAGGGAGTTAATAAATTCTCTGGGCGATGAGTTGAAATGTTCCCACTCTGTCATGACCAGACACGCGGTTGCCGAACGGAGGATTTGTTGCAACCCAAAGACGAGCGTTGCGCATGAGGTATCTGCTGTTGGCCATCAATTCCACTTAGAAACAGAAGATGACATTTAGTGATGTCTCAGGAAACAACTAAAGGAAAATACTGCTCTGCCAGTGGCTCTTTATTACACCCTGCAATACGGAGATGCTGCCTTAATAAGTTAAGGCAGTGGAGTCAAAAGTGTTCATCCCCTCAGGGACATGACTGTGCTCAGTAGCTTAGGTAGTAACATGTCGGTTATATATAATATGAAAATGCTGGCCTGGTCAACGGCCTGAAGGTGGTGAGGAAAGCTAGACTGTCCAGCATGGACAGGTTTCATCCTCTGGGGAGCATGAGTGTTTTTAGTAAATCTAGCAAATCTTGCAATTTGCCCTTTTAGATTTTTTCCTTAACAAAGGGTCATTTTGTGTGAAGCCGGTGCAAGAGAAAAAGTCAGGAGGTCATGAATATCCAGTCCAAATTTCACAGCAGTTGAGGCAGTTTGAGTGATTAAGAAACGAACGCCACATTCAGTTGAGCAGCGTATCAGCCTCTGTGTTCTCAGTCCAGTTGAGCTGAATCTGTTTTTAGAGTTTGTAAATCAGACGAGGCCATGGGTCGTTCTTCGGCAGGGAGAAAAATGTGTAAAGCAGGTCTCGGCTGAGATATATCACCTAGACGCAGATGCATCTTCATTTCATTCTCATTCCTTTCATTTTTCCCAATGCTCCTTCCCTCGTGTGTCTCCGCCGACAAAGCCAGCCTCCTCCATTACATTAGCTGCCTCTGGACTGCGCAATGACCTCTGGCACAGCAGCTTTTAGTCTCCGTCTCTTTTGTCAAGTCAAATTTACTGACAGCGGTTTTACGAATCCGTTTTTAATGCAACAGGCTGATCACAAAGTCACAAAGCGGCAAAGGGCGCATTCAAGTCCGGATGGGAACAAAAAAAACACACACTTGATACTTGAAAGACACGGAAGGTGTATGTGCGTGTATTTGAATGCTTGCATTTAAAGGCGTCTTGTAAATATTTACCACATGCTGCTGCAAGTGGGTTCGAGAGCTCTTCAGCAATGCAAATGCGGAATGTACTTCTGCAAGTTGTTCATGGATCTTATGTAACCTTTGTGCAACTGGAGGAGAACACCTTTTTTGTTTCGTCTTCTTTTCGTTGTCATACTTCCCCAGATTATTTTGGTGCTGACCTTTGTTTTATTGCACAGCTCTTGCTTCTGTTAATTCATGGTCTCATATTGTCTTCCTGTGCTCTTTTTGTTAACGACTTATTTGCTCATTTATTCCTCTGCACATATAAAAAAAAGGCCTTGTCAATACAGTGCAGTCGACTGCAAATGCAACATCTTGCTATTTCGAGTTCATTGTGATTTCATTCTTTTAAGAAAACTTTCTGTTTTAACTACATTATTTTTACTCATAAACTCGGATGATGCTGACAGACACACCTGGCATATTGTTAGCCACGTAGCATGGCTGCTCTGGGCATGGCAGCGTCAGTCTGACTGTCTGTCCACCGCTTTGGTGCATCCCATGAGACGGATTGCCAACGAAGTTTGTGCAGACATTCACGGTCCCCAGAGGATGAATCTTTGAGGATCCCCTGACTTTACTCGCCACTATAAATTTGACAGTTTTGTTTTGATGAAATAGCTCAGATGTGCTTTGTTTAGTGAGATAAGTTAATTAATGTAGTTGTTACAAAGAACAAACAGACAAGAATATAAAAATAGCATTGCCTTGAGAAGGATGGCTCAGTTTCATGATGGAAAATTTTGAATTGCACATGATCAAGATATAGCTAATATAGCTAAATACAGTGTTAATTAGCAAATACTAGCATGCTTGCATGCTTGCATGCTGTTAACCACATTAGCATTTACTTTAAGCAGTAGAGCCACCAGCGCGGCTGTAGTCCATTGTTCAAGGAACAGACGATGTTGCAGGTTTTTGTTTGCCAGAAAGTAAAACATTCCTCAAAGAAACTATTAAGTCACGATTCAGAATTTGCTGTAATGACTCTGACCTCAAGCGCATCATCTCGAAATTCAATCCAGCGTCTTCTCCTTCATGAAAAGAAATACTCCACGTATAAAGAAAATCTACTGGATGCAGTAAAAAAGAAACAGCTCATTACGGGTGTCATGAACAGGTAGCAAGGCTGTGCACCAGCCTTCAGAGTCAAGGTGAAACTATTATTAAAGGATGTGTATGGAGTGGCTGCGGGGGTGATTGGCTTCTGTAACAAAAAGCAATATCTGCTCAACGACTCGGCCGTGGTTCTCGATTAAAGAGATGGGGGGAAAAAGCAAAGACGAAGCAATCCCATGGAAAATCCACAGGAATACACTGACTCAGGGGTGATAGATATGAGTCCTTTTGACCTGTCTGCAGAACAGCTTGAGTGCCCTGTGATCAGATACAGAGATATATAAGCAAGGCATGGATGTGCATGTGGAAAATACATCAATTCAAGGACTTAAAGCAATAAAAATAATGTGGTTCTGTGTCCGATCCAGAGGGGGAGAGGGGCCAGACTGACCCGTGAAAAGCAGAGATAAAGACCGGACAAAATGATAAAGCCTCGGTCGCATCAGGCTCTGAAAAAGACCGCATGGTGTTATCCCAGTAGGGGGACTAATATATGAGGAAGCGGGCTTTGTTTTTGAACTGTACAGGCTCAGATATGACTCACACCAGGTTTCCAGCCATCCTCCCTCTCTGTGTCTCTACCAGCCTCCATCTCTATCCACCCTTTTCCCCTGTGTTCTCTACCCCTCTGTCCTCTCGCCTGCCTACAGATAAGCTCCTAATAAGGTGTCATGGAGGAGGAGGGCTCTACCTCCTGCCGACTCTCACTCATGAAACATGGAGTGGAAAGAAAAATCAGAGAAGATCTGTGTTACCTTGAAGGCTTTGAGCTGACTCTTGGTTGAACTGCATGCGATCGTGGATTAATTAAGTTAATAGGAGGATGGATGAAAAATGATGGAAGGCCTGCGCTGTATCAAAGGGTGGAAACGCTGACATGGAGGCTTGCCAGGGGTGAAAATTTAAAATCAATCTGTGGCACAGTCATGGATAGACGCTCACGCCAAAATCGGTAGCAGTTGTGGCTTCACAGGTTTCTTTGAAGCCTTCAAACTGAGACACGACCAACTTATATGATATTCGTGACTTTGTCAGAGGGAATCTTCTGAAAGCTCCGTCTTATGACATGTGCTGCTGTTCTTTTTCAAAATGTCAAAACCAAAAGATTTCACATTTCTTAACCTCATCAGTCTCAGTAAAAACATGAAAGCAGCCAACTCCTTGTTTGCTTCAGTCAGGGTACAGGAGGTGAAATAATGAGTTGTTTATAGAGGATCAGTCAACAAGAAAAGGATGCAGGCTTACAGGAACTTACTGCTCAGGAACATATAGTAAATATACTCAAGGATAATTTTGAGGTATATGTACTAAACTTGAGTATCTTACACTTCTTAGCTTTAAACGTCTACTTCAATACATATTAAATGGAAGTAAAATACTTATACGTATATAAGTTTTTAGACAGTTCAATGGAATTCAAAACAGGTTCAAAATATGTTGTTTAACTTCACCACTTCCAGTAAAGTCCACAGCTAAGCAACTTCCCGTAAGTCTTCAATGGGAAACATCTGGGACCCCCACATAATAGATGAAACTGCCCCAAATGGAGCTGTTAGACGTTGCAGGTTCCAGCTTGAGACATGTTGCTGTATTATAAGAAAAACTCATCAGTTCGGGGACACGATGATGAGAGGAGTGTGATATATGATACATATGATTCATGTGAGTTAACAAATTTCCAAAAATGTTCTTCATCTACAATCATTTGACTTTTGACACAACGTTTCCGTCTTTTCACAATCTCACAGTTACGATCTTACGTAGGAAGTATGACTGAAAGCATCCATCAACATAATGAACGCGCTCTTCATGAATAATTCAATGAGCTCCAATTGTCATCCTACTTTCATATATAACTCAAAGTGTCTGCAGATATCGATTGGCTCATAAAAACCTGCAATGCTCATATTGCATTTTTATGAAATGGTTGTCCCAAACGATGGAGGTCCCGGCCTGATTGCAGCTACTGTGTGTATAATCAGCTCCATAAAATCTGATATATGAAATTAATCTTTATTTGCACATTAACTTTGATGCATTTCATTATTCAGGAATGAGTTCAGCTGCCAAATCTTTTAAATGCAACAGTCCGTCCTTATCATTGTGGACTTACGGAGCCCTTTGAGAGTGCTTATCCCTAAAATAATTCCACTATTCCAGGTTACCTCTAATGGTGGGTTTATCTAAATGCCATTTCAGTGGTATTTTCAACACCGGTAGATGTAATTCTGGGGAAATTGTTCAATAATATCATGTTGTTGCACAGCCATGAGAAACGCAAAATTCCATAAATGCTGGTATCAGTTTTATCCATTGAAAGACAAAAAATAGGCCGCGCTCTCTGCAAAATCAGCGTGATGCGGGACAGCAAGGCCGACCTCCTGTCATGCAAAGGAGGTAGTGCGAGGGGACAGAAGGGCAGCCGGGCACGCAGGCGTCCACAGGGGAAATCACTGCTCTGCTGATAGAGATACGTCCGATCAATCGGTGCCAAGGTTAGACACAGGTCACAAAGACTGCTTGCAAACTGAAAAATAAGCACAAATGTTAACATGACATCAAGAAGTCATACGTCCAAATTGGATAGAAGGAAATTGTAATTACGCTTTGAAATTAGATTTCTCTTTTTGCTATTTGCATCAACCGCCGTGCACATTTCATTCAATCTCGTACCCACCTATGTAAAATTAAACCAGCCCCGCCGGCAACATCGTGATTAAACCTTTATTTGTCGAGGGAAGTTTAGTTATGCAAACATTTCTCGGGGGCAAAGCTGTTTTAGAGTCAGAAATGTTGTCTGACTCTGAGTGAGACTTTAAAAAGCACAAAGCAGTGTTGGTCTGAAGCCCGGAGATAAGGAGAACGCAAAGAGGGGAAGCGTCTGTGAAGCTGAGCCCTCTTCCCAACGAACTACAGAATGCAGCCTCATGCGGAGCTATCATTGACAGGTAGCTTTCCAGGCTGAAACTCTAGCTTATGGCTATCTGCAAACGCTTGCTAGCCAGCTGTACCTTTGATGAATGCTGTGGTCATGAAGAAGTATGAAAGATTTCCAGGAAGTTTTCCAGTTAGCAGACTTGTGCTTCGAAAAAATGTTTTTTTTTTGTTTGCTCGTTTTTGCCGTTTCCAGTGGCTTGTCCAGACTTTTTTTGGACTGGGATGGTCCGAGTGGGACACCGACTAATGCAGGGATGAAGTATGTGCACACACACACACAGAGGTTGTAATAGCATTAATTTACCATTACATTGCATTCGTTTAGCTGATGCTTTTATCCGAACCGACCTAATTGCATTTAAAAGATTTTAAAGATAAATAGTCCTACCAGTCAGAACAGACACCAGATATAATACAAAGCTTATGTACTTTATTCTCTAAGCACTCAAACAGAAATTGTACCTTCAAAAGTTGGCTGCACACAAATGAACACAGACAGCTGGTTTGAACTGAGGTCCCGCCTCTCACCGGGATGATAGCCTATCATACTTAACCCTATAATGCCTGACCCAAGAAATAATGGACAGAAAATTCTATTTTTTTGAATTTGAAGACTTTATTTGGCCCTTTAACAATTAAAAAAGATAAATACATTTGCAAATATGTTTTTTTGTTTGTATCGTTTTGAAGTTTTTACCATATGGTAATGCAAAACGTTTCAGAAATGCATGTATCAAATATGATACCCACGGCATTATAGGGTTAAACATCATGGGGCGGCACTAATGGTGGCCTGTGGCTCCCCTTCTGGACACGCCCCTGGTTAAAGTAACCAATGAGGATTTTTTGCCTCAGAAAAACATTTGCAGAACTACCTGTCTATTTTTTTTTCAGCAATGCACACATGCTTGCAGCCAGCTTCACAGCTTCGCTATTCAGGAACAAAACTGATTTCAGACCAGTGTGAGTTCAAACCGAGCTGAGTGCTAAGTTGGTTTGGGTGAGCTGCTGGTGAGACATTTAAATACAATCTGGAAAGTCCAGTTGTAGCAACCGATTGATGTGTTTAAAGGCCATCAGACACCAGAACACAACACAACTATTTGTAACACTCACAAACCGGATTTTACACCTCTGGAAAGTTATTTGGTGACAGCTGCGTATATTTTGTCGGCCGGTCCAGCGCCTTGTTGGACGGTGCTGTATAGTGGATGTGGACATTTTTGCTGTACCCTGAATGTGCTGACAGATTGGCCTCATTCAAACAGACGACAGGTCTGCGTCACACAGCTCTGAACCCAAGGAGGCTCAGGTGTGTTGCTAAACACTGCATTCACCTTTTCTGAACTGCTTTGACTTCACAGCATCCTTTACTTCGCCAACGTGCACCGATGTCTCCTTCTTCATCGTGTCCATCCTTCGGTAATACAGTTTCTCAGAGCAGCTGTTCTGGATGCAGGAAACACTGATATCAGATAAATCATTTTGTAATTTCATGCATAATTTCTTCATAGTACTACAGACAAGTCTTTTCTGTTGATTATAAATTACAACTAAAGTAATACAAGCAATAAACTGAATTAAAGTCTATATCTGTAATGTCTTTGCTTTTGCCAACAGAGCTGAATTGGTTTTTCTAAGTAATTTGCTTTTTAAAATGGAAAAGAAGCCAATATAAAAATGGGCTTCTGCAATTGCTGTATCTCAATTTATCCTGTGGTTTAATTCACAGATAATAATATATGGTAACATTGTATACTGCAGTATATATTCTCATACTGCTGGCCTCTCCAGCCCTCAGGACTTAAAGACCTTCTGTTTTGAATCAGCTGCTGATTTACATCTCAGGCAGCAGGTGAATACAATTAATTGCAATCGACTAGCCGGGAGGAGAGAAACAGCAGTTCTTTGACCCACGAGGACCAGTGTTTAAAAACAGTGCATTAGATCACATATTTATGTTGATGACTAGCTTCAGTATACCTTTAAATAGCGTACGTACAGTGAAATATCCTGTTGCTGACATGTTGGCCATGGTCATGGGACAAATACAAGGTATGTGTGTTTTGAATTTTGCATAATTCAGTGCAGCACTCTGCATGTGTGACATTTGCACAAGAGGCCTGTTTATTACTATCAGATGCAAAGACGACCTCTCATTGTGAAGAAACTATCTTCAAACTTAAAATTGCATTGGAAAACTGGTTATCTAATGACTTCTATGCACGATGGCTGACGCAGTAAAGCCTCAGCGTAATACCCTGTAATGTGGCAATGCACCGCCCGCTTTGACGCATGCTGTAATGAAGTGGTTTTATGATAGGCCTATAGTGTGTGTAACATAATGTAAGGTAACAGGATGAACAGTTGAACCAAAGCAGCGTGACGGAGGGTTTAAGTGGCGGGATTTGATCCATCGCGGTGGGTAGAGAGTAAAATGCATCAGTGCACAGAGTGAGACGTGGAGGGGAGTCTGAAAGTGATCCTCCTCAGCTCAGGGCATGGAGGGAAATTTATCTCTCCACCTGTCACTCTGCATGCGTTGTTAGTGGAGAACTGGCATGTGTGTGGTTTCCCTGAAAAGATGAGTGTAAGAGTTACATATCGAGTCTTGGTGTGGTTTAACTAATATATAGTCTAGTGTGTGTATAGTTGGTATGCATGTGTAGGTTTAAAGCTAGAGAGATGAGAGCGTAATTGCAATTCATAGTATTATATAATTGCTCAAGTGTGTGTGTGTGTGTTCACGTTTGACTATCTTCATGGGTACACATTGGACTTTTAGATGTTGTGAGGACATTTTGGGTGGCGCAAATTCTCCAGTCAGGTGCCGTTTAAAACCCCTGCTGAAGAAGAGGGTGCAAACGAGACGACCTAATTAAAAAGCATCAAACATTGAAATGTAGAAAACATGATGGAAATATGGAATTTAAGTTGGTTTCGTGCTTTGATTTGATTAATGTTACGGTCCGCACAAATGCTTCATCTCGTCATTTGACGTTTTAAGTCACACGCTTCATGTACGCATTTGTCGCATTTTTTATCGATACGCCTACTTTTGACCTCAGCCAAGCATAAAAATCTTTTTGCAATTTTTTTTTCACATTTTCTGCTTTTCCATTATGGTGTTTTTGTGCATCAATTGAAAATGCGTTTAAAAAGAGGTGGACAGAACCCACCTGCTGTCTGTATGCACTCAGTCCTTTGAAGAGACCCAGTCAGGCTGAATAAGTGAAAGCACCTGTGGGGCTGAAGCAAGACTCTATTTGGTCTTTAAAGATAAGGTCACGTTAGCCTTCAGGTCAATGGTCCAATGTGGGAAAGAAGTAAATATTGAATGGAGTGACCCCAAACTGTTGACAGTATATGGCAGTGACAATATAGGGTGTAGTCTGGGAGGGGATAATTGTTCCAAACATGCAGTGCATCAGTCTTTCTATTGGCCGATCATGCACATCTGAACTTTCAAAGCTGAACAAAGGTGAGCTCTAAACTCCCAGCTGGAGATCAAGACCTCAAACTCTTGCTTGAATTTGTTCAGGCACCGCTGAAAGTGAAAAGGAGGACAGAGCCAGCACCTTGGTTCTTGGTTTTAGCTTGGTTGGACTGTGGCCTCATGATGGTCAGTGGCTTTGCGGATTCATTATGTCAGCGATGGTGCAAGTAGTAACAACATTAATTAAGAAAAAGTAGGTGGACAACCATATGCCATGCAGAGCAAACCGTCTTTAGGTTTTCATTCCAACCAGACTCTGCGTGTGCTAATTAGCACTCCTTTAAGTGAGGGGAAGAACTCAACAGTACATTACTTGCAGAGGCCGTCGACCGAAAACCTGCACGTTGCTGGCTCGCGTCGTACATTTGGCCACCGCTGAAACACGCAAATAATGAACCTTTTTCCCTCTTTGAGCTGAACAATTATTTTTTGAGCCAAACGAAGACATTTAAATGACATAAATGAACCTTTTGTCCACTGCAGAGTTGCTGTGACTCCACATGCAGGGGGCAAAGGTGACGCCGGACTCCAAGAGCAAAAAGATGAATCCCAACTATTTGCCTCTGGCTACGTCGAGCTTGTTTGTATTTCAGACCTTGTTGAAAGTGTCACAATGTGTGGGTCCGGATGTATAAAACTCACACACGTGCTCTTAATGCTGCTGTATCAGTCGATGGGAAACTGGGCGCACGTGCATGAGCTTCATTTCTGCTCCCACATAAATGGACGTAGGCCCCGAAACGTCTGATTGCATGCCGATGCTTGCCCCCTCATCCACCACTCATTGGACTTGTCGATAGCCGCGTTTCCATCTACTGTTGAGCGAATTTTATGCAAAATAGAGGAAACAAAGAAAATGCAAATTAAGAGCTTTAACATAAACTGGTTTGGAGCAACTAAACTAGACTTCGCAAATAATGGTTTTGTCAAAAGTTGGTGGCATAAGCTGTGTCACGCATGGGAACAATAAACAGTAGAAGAAGAAGAATGCTGAAAAAGAGAAACAACACAAGTCGCCTGAGAGAAAAATGGAGAGAGGTCTGCAGGACTTTGTCAGTTTGGCCAAATTGTAATTGTACCTTCATGTCAGCTGGTGTTGGCCATGTTTTCATCTACCTGTTGTTGGTACTACAGCCATGTTCTCAAGTGTTCTGGGAATATCTGAGAGGACGCTCTCAGCAGGAACAGCTTCTTCTTCTTTGTTGGGTTTTGTGCGGCATAAATCAGCTTCGAAAACGCGCCTTCTGACAGAATCAGTGAAACCAAAACAGACGTTTTCATTCAAGCTTCCATCTCTCGCCATCACATCGTGAAAATCGTGCTCACGCCTGCTCTGAAATGTGAGGCGCGCACATTCCATCAGAAATGCCAGTTTATGCGTGAGAAAAGGCGTACGCTTGGTTTTGTGCGCACACACAGGCCCCAGGACTGGACTCGGTGAAGCGAGTCGGAGTCTGCAGTCTCTCTCTCTCTCTCTCTCTCTCTCTCTCTCGCTCTGTCCCTCCCTCCCTCTTTCTCTCTCTCTGCTGTAGTCAGTAAGGAGTCTCTCATCGCTGTGTCTCTCTCGTCCCCTCCGCGCTCTGCTCTCCGCTCTTAAAACTTTCCTTAAAGGAGACGGATCCGCATCCAGCCAAATGCACTGATCACTTGTTTTGCCTGGAACTTAAAGAGGGAGTTATTGTCATTTCGTGGGCTGTGTTGGTGCAGGACCCGTCTTGGTGCGCGCCGGACCAAAATGGACCGCAGGACGTGTCCGGTGCGTCCGCCCTGGTCTCCTGCCGCTGTGTCCGGGACGAACTGACAGAGAATCCGGAGGTGGGCTGACGCCACGCATACCCTCGCTGTCCGCTTTCTTCTGCTCTCCAGAAGAAGCTCAAACAGCAGCGGAGATTCATCCCTCAACGCGGAGAGAGGACGTGGACGTATGCAGCCGGCGCCGAGAGAGGCGGAGGATGTAGCGATGAAAACAGGGACATCACAAACTACAAGGACGCAGAAGGAACGAGCGGAAGTCTCCACGGGTGAGTGAACCAGCTTTTGTCTCAATGAGGAAAAAAAATACTCGAAAGATAATGGATGAAATAAGATGACTGGTGCGCCCTTGCATCTCTGACACAGACTGTCGGTGGATGGAGGTCAGAGCTGTTCGCGGAGTTGTGTGTGTGTGTGTGTGGGGGGGGGGGGGGGGGGGGGGGGTCTGAGGGTGAAAGTTGGTGACAGTGAAACTACAGCAAACCCAGAAGGTTAAGCGCATTTGGATTAAATTAAACTTTGAGAAAAACGAGTTCCTGGACAGTAAAACGAGAAGGAGTTAGCGATGGTGCGCCGAGGTGTGCGTGTGCGCACCATCATCGTGCGGGCGGATGAGTGAATGGAAACACAGCATGTGTCTAAACTTGGCTGTGCCGTTAGATTTACAGGTGGATAAGGCAGCTGATCTGATTTTTGGAGACTGCGAGAAATGCGTTTTTACGCGTCGCATCGTCCAAAACGCTCCTTAGTGATTCAGTCTTGGTTTGAGTTTTAAAATCTCTTTCTGTTTTCTGGAACGCCACAGCTGATTAAAATCCTGCCCTGATTGTGGGAATTTAGCATCGTGAAGGAAAACCAATCCACAATTTGGAGGAATGAAAGCAAGTGGGATTTTCTCATAATTTGGTTCAAGCGCAAACACCGTGATTTGGCGGCTGGACGCCGGACCAGATGACTGGGGGGCTTTGCGGAGGGTGTGTTCAGTCCTTTGAATGCGTGCTGCTGGGTTTCATTCACAGAGGGTGTGGCTGCTCGTCCCTGCTCTGCTCTGCTGATGGTTTCCTGCGTCTCAGCCAAGCTCAGGAGGGGGGGGATTCAGCAGCAAATACCTGCACCAAACTTGGAATTAAACCATCCAGTGGTGTGTGTGTGTGTGTGTGTGTGTGTGCGTGTGTGTGTGCACGTGTTTATTCAATGAACGTCCCGTTAATCCACCTGTCTCCAGGGAGGATTAGAGCGCTTGGGACAATTTGAGGTTTTTTGTTATTTTTTTTTTTACCCCCCCTTTCTCCTCCGCCTTTCAACAACATAATCTGCGAGACAAAGCGTTGATTCCTTCAGCTGCACCCCAGAGATGAAGCCACAAGTGCAGCGCTTTGTGGAGGCGTTTCGGCTGCGCCTGGAGTGCAGATATTTTTAATAGCCGCGGCTGGTTGGCCCCACTGATGGGATGTCAAACTCTGACACGTGTCAGCTGGGAGGCGTTGTGGCAGAACAATTAGCGTGTTACCAGCTCACTGGGAAATGCATCAGAGGTCGTTTCATCTCACAAGAGTCAGGGCAGATTGTGGATTCGGGCTGATGGAGGGTAAACAACTCCTTCAGCCTCATTTGAATGCATTATAATTCTTTGGTTGGTCATTTATCATTGACTCACACTCTCTGTCTTGTTGTTCAGATGAAATTATTGGCATGAAAATGGACAGAAATATCAGATCCGTCTGTGCTTCAGTCTCTCTCTTCATCTCTGCATTGCCTTCCTTCCTCGGCCTCGCGTCTCTTTGTCGGTTTGGTCACGCTGCTGAGGGCGAGGGTTTGATTCCCGCTTGTCACCAAAGGGTCTGAAATTCCAGGTTTTTGTTCAGAAACACGCTCTGGTGCTCAGTGATTAGTATTCTCAACATGACACAGAACATTTCACTGAAAATGTGTTTTTTTTAAGGCAGATTTAAGCTTCTGCTTTGCAGACATTTTTATTCATTTTCAATTTCCTGCGAGCATCCGCTGAAAGTTGGCATCACTGACGATCAGGGACGTATTAAATGATTCCACAGGAACGTCTCTGTTTCTCACCTCCGTCTTTCAATCTTCTTTTCATGCTCATGTCGTCTGCTGAAAGACAGATGCCCACCAAATGGATCATGGTTGAAAAAAAACTGCAGGTTGATTTATAAGGGCTGTTTGTTTTTCAGGGAAATGAAAAGGTCCCTGGCCCGAGGGACTGCGGATGTTCGATGACTTTAAAGCATGGCGAGCACAAACAGTCACACAGACAAAGATCATATGTACATAAACACGCTCCTCTGTCTCACACACAGACATTTTGCCTCGGGTTGCCCCTCTGAAAATGCCACGTCTATCCATCCCACCCCTCATTTGATTTACAGAATTAAGCAGATTGGATCAGCGGGCTTGACATATCGCCGCTAACTGGTAAAAAAAAAGAAGCAATCTATAGGAAGGACTCGCTCTGAATGGCCACACAGGAAAGAAGAATAACTGCAGAAGATGAGATCAGAGCGCTGGAATCCAGGAGGAAAATAGATGTCGAGGGCGAGACTGCAGGGAATGAAATGAAATGTGATTGTGTGGCGGGCTTAAGGGGACGTGTAAGTGCATGTGTGTTCGTCGCCGCAAGCTTGCATGCACAGTGTGCAGCACGGTGTGTGTACTTCATGTGTTTACATGCAGTAATCATTTTTTGTCTGTGGACGAACATGCATTTCTGTCTGCAGCGATCGCTGAGCGCATGTTTGTGCTTTGTGAGGGTGATTGAATTCCTCACCCGGCGTTGATTAAACTTCAAAAAAGAAAATCATCTCTGCTCATCAAATTTACATATTTGGACGTTTTTCCCTTCGTGGCTTAAAATGGCTCAGACGTGACTCTTCACCTTTGCCTTCATTTGGTATGAGTGGATCTGAATGGTCTCCACCCGCCCCTCCACCTGCTCACCAAACAGCTACTGCGCTGTAATGTCTTGTAGTGTATAAACAACATCACATGGACATGATAACGGGGTTAGGAACGCGGTTTTGGTCAGAGCGGGTCTTTCAAGTTTTGTTTTCAGGTTTGAGGTTGTGGTTCTGGGCCCGGATTACAGTTCTGAATACCAAATTGTCCCCATTTGCGCGATTCACCGAGTTTTAACCCTCCTTGTGATGTCCATCTTTAGGCTCGAGTAAACGCTCACGTTGGCTCGCTTGGATTTTTCTCTTTGTGGACAGAAACCAAGCGGAAAACCAGTTTCACCAACTCACCACCTGGTTGGACCAGAACAAGCAAACCGCCTGCGTGCTCTTCCTGAATTCAACCACAGTTTCTTGTTCACTGATTTGTCCACTTTAAAGTAACACAATTAAGAACGTGATGCGCTTGTTTTCCTTTAACCTTTGCATAAGTGCTGCTAGTTAAAACTTCCTCTGGATGCAAGAGGCTCCAATGTCGCGGCTTTTCCACCGTGCCAACAGCGAAGACTTCCTCGCATTTCCTCGACTCGAGCATGTTCAGACGTGACGAGGACTGCCTGCTTTTTCTTTTCCCCCCCAGTCAAAATCCTCTGCAGCTCTGGAAAAAACCTCTCAACCCGAGTCTTGACTGCGTGAAGGCGCCCTTGCGTCGTTCCCACATGAATCGGACTCGTTTGGCTTCAGCTCTCCCCTCCGGTCGATTAAAGTGACAATCAGCCACGTGAGACAACAGCAGCTGCAGACCTGCGACCTGTCCGCGGCGGCGGGGGGGGGGGGGACTCGCTGATAGTGTATCGGAGCTTTAACCTCGGGTGGTTGGTCGGCGGTAGATAAACATAATCAACTGCGAATCACTCTGCGATGCTTTTCTCCCTCCAAATGGAAAAGCGAGATAAATAAACAGGCTGATTGCATCTTTCTGGCGATGGCGAGGGGGGGGGCTTCGTGTGTGGAAATCAGGATTCCCCAGCTGCGACCGCCTCAGGAAGGCTGGCAAAAGGCGTGATCTTTAAAGTCCCTCAGCATGAGCCCAACGCTCCCTCCGGCGTTTCAGATGGATTTCAGAGGAAGCTCGCGTTCTCTCAAAACGCCGGTCTACCTGCTCCCCGTGTGCTCCTCTGTGATGTTTAAGAAAAGGGGCTCATTCAGAGCGCGTCTCTTTCGTGAGTCAGCAGAAACGGCTCATCGCCTGCGGTCAGGAAAACGTTGGAGCTGCTGCGAAAGCGGCACTTAAGCGAGCTTTGTTTCAAAACGAGACGCCAGCCTCCTGAAAAACGAGACACCTGCTTTTTCTCAATGTTTGCTTTAAATTAAATTTGAGACTTAAAGTGTCCAGACGCTGGTAACTGTGGGGGGAGAGGGAGCATTTTATGAGATGATGCCGTCTTTAAATATTGATCAGTGAACATTGGAGAGTTTTTCATTCTTTTAGGAAACGGAAAGTGCCTGCCGTGCTTTGTAATGAAATCACCCGTCAGGAGAGGATGTGCTGTCTGTGTGAGGATGACTCTCCAGCTGTATGTAGCTCTGAAACATGAGATTCACCCGATCCTGGGGGGGATTTAGACCGGGGTTGGCTTTGTCTGCTTTAATGTGTCCAAGATTGAGATAAATGAATGGATGGGGGGATTATGGGAGGATGGAGTAATAATTAAGATTCATAGAGCTGCAGATGTGATCTGTGATGTGGTGTAAGTGGTCCAGGGGTTTACATTAAAGACCCCACAGAGCGAACAAGCCTTCAGCGCTGAGATCAGATGATCCCACAGTATTCCAAGACAGACAAATCCATCCGTGCATCCAGAAAGCATTTAAAAACTGAGCGGTCAGACGATGGGAGCGGTGTCACGCTTGTCCTCTTGGCTTCCCCGAGGAGAGCATGAACGTATTTATTCCTCGTGCTCTCAGATTGTATCAGTTATTCGCTGTTTTGTCCTGCAGCCAACTTGGCATTATCGCCCCCCGCAGGGTTTTCCTTTTTCGTGTTCGCTTGCCAAGGCGGCTTTTTTCCCCCTTAAATATTTTATCGGCAGTATTTTGTGCCCACTTGGAAGACGACATTCTTGTTTTCTATCCAGAGTGGCCCTATGCAGCCCTTTGACGTAAAACATCCCTATAACATATTTATCCTGCAAAAACTGAGAACGTCTTCTATTCAGAAGCGAGTAAAGGATTTAAAATTGTACATTTAGCAAAAAAAAAAGGACTTTTGTGGACAACTGAAAAAAATCTTGATTTCTTCTTGGCAACAAGGTAAAAGTGAAGCAAACACGCAGCAAAACCGGAAAAAAGTGACCAAATTAGCAGCTCTTCTTCTCTTTGCCTCCATCCTTCAACTTCAGGCTTGTCTTTTATCCCAAGTCACCCCGTCCTCCTCAGTATGAGCAGTCCTGCTCACAGGTTCGCATCAGCACAGCGCGCTTTAATGACTCTGAACAGCTACCGCTGTACATTCGTCACAAATGAAAGGCTCGACCCGCAGCTCGTACGGCTCATTTTACCGTTTTAACGCGACATGTCGACCTTGAACGGCTTCGTGCTGTGAAAAGGTTTATCTGCGTGAGAGAACAGGAAACATGCAGCACGGTGATCAGGAAAGTCGAAGAGAGAGGAGGGTGCGAGTGAAAGAGAACGCAAGAAACGAAGAATAATTTGAGAGTAGGTGGAGGGGCTCAATGTTTTGACCTTTGTTTTCTGCACCAGAGGATGTACAGCTGTCTCCCAATTTGATAATTAACATCACAAGGTCAACCGAGGCAGTTATAATCCAATATAATCCCAATTTCCAACCTCTATGTATAGAAGCTGTGCTCTGTGTTTTTGCCAGCTGTTTATAATGGAATAGATACGATGTGCATCCTCCACATTGACCACACACACACACACACACACACACACACAAACTACCTGTTACATAATGCATTCAAACCAGCCGATACATGTGCAGCATGTGAAAACACATGGCTGTGCTGTCTTTGGACAGAGCTGAGCCACGACAGCATTTTTCGGCCCAAGCCTGACCCAACCCGAATTTCGGGCCAGGTCGGGCCTAAAATGTCAATCATTACGTTCGGGTCGGGTTGGGTCGGGCTTCTCTCTCGCTGACTTTTTTTTTTTTTAATAAATATATGTTTATAAAAATGTATACTAAAACAATACTAAACTACGGAATACTTGTTATAAAATAAATAATTTGGATAAAACAGAGAAGGCTAAACAGGAGCTGCAGAGCCAGAGCATGCTCTGCACACGTGAACGTCGTCCTCTTAAAATTCTTCCGATCCGCAAGTCCGCATCTGACCTGTTGGTATCCCCGATATGGAGCAGCAAGAAGTGAAGGATAAACTAAAGACAGGGGAATGGAAAAGGCAAACATGCACCGGTAAGAGTGAGGTGTGGAAAAGCTTCAAATTGATTGTTAAAAAATGCTACAGAAACTTGCGCTGATAAAACTTGCGTCTCTGTCTATTATCCATCCGTCATTGTTCTTCTTTGTCTCTCTGCCTCTCTCTCTCTTAAAGTGCCGCGCTAAATTCTTAAGGACGCACTGCTGCTGTGGTTTATGGCCCAATTTTCAACCCGTCAAAATGACGGACGGCCTTAAATTTTTCCCGTCAACTCTTAAAAAAATCCGTCAATGATGGAAAATTGTCGGTTAATGTAGCCTCTGCAGACACAGAAATATAAAAGATGTAAATGTTTATACAGTCTTGTTTAACTTAGATTTCGTTACAAAAGACAGGCTTTAATTTGTTATCATAAATCACCCCTCCTCCTCCCGAGTCCTCACAAATAAAATATGAAATTTTGGGTTTGCTTCGGGCTCGGGCCTGCAAATCACGTTAATTGGTCGGGCTCGGGCTGGGTCGGGCTTTAATACTCGCGGGCCTGGGTCGGGTCGGGCTGGATTTTTTGGGCCCGATCTTACCTCTAATTTGTGGGGGGCATTTTTTTTTTTTTTTTTTTGGAAAAAGTTGCAGGAATTTTCTCACCCGCCGCTCTCTTGTAATCTGAGCCCAACACATTTTCCTATTCCACGTGAGCCCAAGTGAAGGTCGCGGCTGGCCAATGCGAGCTATGGGACAATCAGACAAGGTATTAAACCAGAGCGTGAGAGAAAAAGAAAGGAGAAGAACAGCATCTGGACATGTGCAGAGGCTTCTGGTCCTTAGAATTTCTCTCCGGGTCATGGACGAGTCATAAATGTGCACAGAACTCACCATTGTTAAAAACCATCATCTTTTGTATGAAAAGCTCAAAACACACTGTTGAAAAAACAGCGCGTATCCTTGGGAATCAGGTGAACATATATTTCTTTGTTGAGGCATAAATGCTTTTTCCGCAGCATCCACAGCGGCCGATCGGTATGAAGCAGTCTCGCTCCTCAACTGCAGGATCTGGACTGTAAATGTTAAATCAAAATGGATTTAAAAGACAGGCAGAATATAAAGCTGAACCTTAGTATTCTCCGCCCGTGTTCGACTCGTCGCTGTACCAAACATCTCGCGCACGCCTCACCTGCGCAACAATAATTAACCGGACTGAGCAAACGAGATCAGCTCATCCAAATTCCGGCTTTAGCTCCTCGCACTGCATTTCATTTTTATCTTCAGGTGGGATGAAACATTCAGTGAAAACTGGAAGAACCGCGTGAGGAATGAACTGAATGTCCTCAAAAGCGGCTTTTCTTTGTTCTTCTGCAGTTCAGCGTTACAGTTTATGCAGAACTCCTGTATCTTTAATGTTCTAATTGAACATTTATTATCAATAAATATTCAGTCTGTGCATCAAGCAAATGCAACAGTTTGGTCAAGTTCAGTCTTCAGGCTGCAAAGGATACCTCAGTATATTCCAGCATAAGTGGAACAGAAAGCTTTCCAGCATTTCAGAATAAGATGCTTCAATACTTCCATTACAGCCTTATTCTAACTGGATGCTTAAATATATTAAACCCTCATTTGAACCAGGTTCTTTGATACGTTACAACCTTTTTAGCACAAGATACTTCAACATATTCCAGTCTCAGTGGAACAAGACACTTCAGTGTGTTTCAGCAAGATATTTCTCATTATAACAACAAAGTTTTAATATACTTCAATTGTAGTACAACAAGGCGCTTTAATATACTCCAGCTTTATTAGAACAGGGTGTTTCCATATATTCTGTTTTTATTGCTTCTTCTTCTTCAACTTGGTTGGCTCGACTCGGAAAGCCTGAAGAAAATATGAAGGGAAATAACTGTTGCATCAGTTTTCTTTATTGTGAAATAAGTAAGGGAATAAAGCCCAGAATCATGCGGTATGATTCGGGGTGTTTTCCAGCAGGTGATACTCTCCCATCGTATTGTTTCGCTACTGCTCCCCGGAGCATCCTTTGAAATCATACGTAAGTGCGAGGTAAAGTGCGAATTACATCCCATATGGCTGCTTGTAGATTTGCTCTGTGGCTACCGCCGTCTCCTTTCATGCACATGCACCCTGCCGACTGCAGGTATTTCACAACTTCCATCCCGTTTGATCTCCTTTCAGTGGGACCGTCGGTGGAGGCGGGTGTGGGGGAGCAGAGGGAGTGAAGAAGGGAGCAAAGAGGGACGGGTAGGAGAGGAAGATGGACATGAGAAGTAGGTGGGAAGTGGAGAAGAGAGTGCTACATGCACGCCTCCCGCTCACGCTGGAAGCGAGAGTCAAGGACGTCGGTAAATCCGATGACATAATGGCCACTCATGACCAAGTGTGTGTGTGTTTAGATAAGAGCTTCGGCTATAAATAGCTCAAACACAGCGTATGTGAGGAGCTTAAGAGGGTCCCTAATGATTGTGTAAGGTGAATGTGCGTTAAATGTGCATGTTTTGCACCGACCAGCCACGCAGAAGTCGAGGAAATGCAGGATGTGAGCAGATCAAACCAGCAGAAAAAAAAAGCCGCTTCGCTGTTTCAAGAAAATCAACGTAACGTGAAGATGTTCCGCACTGTAAACCTTAATCTGCATTTCAGAGCAAAGGGAAGTGCACGAACATGACACTTGTAGAGAGGAGAACTGTATTAAAGGCTGAAAAACACGTCTGAGCGTTAGACGCTGCAGCCACGAGTGCACACGACTTTTTATATATTTAAATGTCGGATTCCAAAGAGGCTTTTTAACGTCTGTTTTCCGGACATCTCACTTCATTGGGTCACATGTGATGAGGAGAACCACCCGCAGACAGGAAGTGTGTATTGACGCCCAGTGACAGCTGCTGCCTGGTGCGCAACGGTGCATTTTGAAACTACTGACTCCTGCACACACACCTGAGTACGAGCCAGATAAACTGGCCTCTTGTCAGGTGAAGTCGTGTTTCAAACAGGTTGGGACAGGAGCAACAAAAGACTGGGGAAGATGTGGGACGCTCCAAAAACACCTGTTTGGATCATTCCACAGGTAAACAGGTTGATTGGTAACAGGTGATAGCATCATGATGACAGGACATGACAGGAGCATCCTGGAAAGGCTCAGTCGCTCAGAAGCGAGGATGGAGCGAGGTTCACCACTTTGTGAACGCATGATTGGATAAAGGAGATTAATACCTGGACTCAGGAACACTTTTACACAGCGTCCAAACTTTTTCGAGTCGGGTTTGTCAGCATAGTTTCTAGGAGACGAGGCTGCAAAGAAAAAGTTGGTAGAAGAAGAACAACTCACCGTTCCTGTCATTTATTTGACAAAAATGAAATCCAGCACTTATTGCTGTCAAGGCAGTTTTTAGGAAGCGCCTTCATTCTCTGAGTGTCGTCTCAGGTAAACACAGGTGCAGTGTACCTGCCAGAGCCCGTCTGCGTCGGACCCGTGAAGCAGAAACGTACATGACAGCGTGTGTCGTCTCGCAGCTGTACGACACCTCGTGTTTACCTGCACAGGACGATGATCACGACAGCGAACGGACGCTCTGCATGCATATTCCCCTCGGAGCTTCATTAATCTAGACTAGCTCGCATGAGCGGGATACGGCGCTCCCGCTGTGCGGCACGCCTGCGAGCACCCGCGCGCGCCGACGCCTCGACGCTCGCTCGAAGGAAAACTTGGGAGATTGTCATTTAACGAGGCAGCCGTGACAGAAGCTTTCACACACCTGTGCACACGCAGACAAACACAGGTGATTGTTAGTCCCTCCGTCAGCTGCTGGGCTTCGGCTGGCTAACGGCGGCGCTCGCACGCACGCGCTCGCCCACGTAGCACATTTCCTGTGTGTGTCCCTGCGGAGTTTCCGTCACAAGGAAGGAATTGCTTCATATGTGTGTGTGTGTGTGTGTGTGGCGGCTAGGCAGCGTCAAGAATTCCTACAATTCCCTGATGTCATTTGTCAAGTGCTGGGGGGGCTTAAAATATAGATGAACACACACACACACACACACACACAGTGAGCATGTTGTATGTATTCAGTTAAATGGCAGGAGAAACATTCATTTTCTTCTTCTGTGTTTATTTTGTTCTTCTTCTCTCTGATTGTAGCCTGTGTTGACGTGATTAGCATGAAAGACAGCGAGCGACTGTGTTGCTCCCTTGCTCCTTGCCTCCTTGTGCGCGGTGGCCTCCTTTCCTTCCTTCCTTCCTTGTTTTCTGCTCCCTTTCCTTCCTCCTGCCTCGTTCGTTTGTGTCATCCACAGTGGACATTTTCTTTTTTCATCGCTTTTTCTGTGCTTTTCCTACAATCCGTAAATCCATCCTGTCTTCCTCCATGTTTCCTTCCTTCCTCCTTCTCTCAGTGCTTGATCCCTTCTCCTTTCACCCTCAGACCATTCATTCTTCTCCTACTTCTCCTCCCTCCTCATCTCGCGCTCATCTTATCACAATCTTGCATCTTTGCCTCCTTCCTCCTGCGATCCCATCATCCTCCTGCCGTCTTTCCCTCTTTTTCTGTCCCTTTTAATCCCTCTTGCAATTCTTTCTTCTACTCCCTCGCTCCTTCCCTCCTACCTTCCACTTTTTCGTCAATTTTATCCATTCTCCCCCTTTTCCTTTCCCACTTGACTTTCATTCTCTACTTCCTGTCATCCTCCTTCCTTCTTCTCTTTTCTATCCTTCCCTCTTTTGTCTCTTATTCCCTTACTTCATCCTCCATCCCTTCCACTTGCTTCCTTTCAACCTCTCCTCCTTCATCCATCCTTTTCTCTCCCTGCATCCCCTCTCTCGTCCTTTCTTCCCTCATTTTTGGAAGTCTGTTCTCTTTTCCTCTCCTTCCTTTGCTTCCCCTCTCGCTCTGCAGTCTAGCCACCTCTCCTCTGAAGCCTTAAGGATCGGTCCTGCAGTGTGACTGTGTTTGATATAGCACACACACACACACACACACACACACACTTCACTACTCTTTCCTTTTCTTACATACACACTCATACACTCCCTCTCCCATTCACACATCTCTGGATATTCTTCCTTTGAAGGTGATGTGCTTTGGGGATTTGTCTGTTCCACTGCTGTTTGACAGTTTGACACACACACACACACACACACACACACACACTTCGACTACCATATATGCTGCCAAGTGCAGTTTACCAGCTAAAATACTCCTTCGCTTGTCAGTTCATCGACTTCACGGCTCCTTCACCCTCTATTTTCCCCTCCCTTTTTCACACACACCCATTAAAGTGTGTGTGGCTGAAGGTGCGAGGGACGGCGCTAAACCTCAGAGGGGTTTCAGCTCCCAGCGAAAGTGCCGGCCAGACTGTGTGCGACACCTCCGGCGACGTTAAACCTTGATATAAAAACTCCATTAGGCCAGCTTATGGCGTCCATTAATCACAGCTACTTAACCTTTGATGATGTCACTCACACGCACGTTAGCATTTGCGGAATTATTGGTGGAGGCCGGTGGCGTCCTGCTGCACCCTACAGTCTAATTAGCCTCCGCATTGATTCCCTTGTCACAGCCGTGTGTGCTAGTCGGTGTTGCTGTTCAGATTTAAAGGGGTGATTATGCTGGTGAGCCGGTTTCACAGCGCAGGAGTGTGACGCAGCGGCTGAGGAGGGTCCAGGGGTTCAGGTGCATTAAAAGGTGTAGATTCTCCTTCAATTTGCCATAAATGGATGAAGAAACGCTCTTAAACATCAAGCTGCTCAGCAGTCAGAAGAAGCAGTTTTGTGTTTTGCATCTACCACCACCAC
The DNA here is from genome assembly GCF_017976325.1 of Chelmon rostratus. NCBI lineage: Eukaryota > Metazoa > Chordata > Actinopteri > Chaetodontiformes > Chaetodontidae > Chelmon > Chelmon rostratus. The sequence continues at coordinate 15,244,569 of NC_055680.1, read as the reverse complement.
CACCGAGATGATATCTTCATCATTCAGCGTCAGAAGGATGAACAATAATCAGCTGTGTAGAGCTTCACAGTTCAGGATAAAATTGTTATTTTATGAATGATTAAGAATGATAAACTTCATCACAAATAATTTAAGATTCAGCTTTTAAATGCAGGTTTGAGTGATATATCTGCAGGACGCAGAGCAGACTGCAAAATGTTTACGTCTCTCGTCTTATATTTAATATCCACCTCATCATTTCACCCATAGCTATCTCATGAAATCTGATCTGAAGTCTGCACATTCTTCTTTTATAAATACCGGTTGATGTGTGGGAAGCGGTGCGTGCATGTTTATGTGTGCTCGCATCATTTCTGCAGCACACCTGGCCCCTGGTGATCTGCGGGTTGTTGCTTTGAAAACGCGAAGGAACTCGGAAAGGCTAAATATAACTGAGCAAAGTATTAGCAGGTGATCTGTGTGCTTCTAGCTGCGGGATGCATGGTGGATTTCAATCATGGGACTTTTCAGAGCAGCAGACAGAGATGCTGAGCTGTGGATCTGTGCTTCTGCAGTTGTTTTTTTTTCACAACTTTATTCCGAAAGTTTTCTCATTTTTCATCGTGATGCGCCGCTTTCATTAATATGACGAAGAGACTGATCAATCGCTGTCATGTCCTGAGCTCATTCTGACATCTTGTGCCATTAAAAATTTCGTGTGGTTAATTTTAGGCTGTGCGAGTGTAATAACTTTACACATGTGCAACATTAGCGGAGGCAGCCTTTGCAAGTTGTATTCTAAAACATCTGGGCTGCTGTGAATGTGTGAATGTGAGAACTTGCTAATCCTTTTTGACATATACTTAACTGAAAACAGCACAAAGACAATATATTTAATGTTTGAGCTCATCAGATTCATTGATTTCTGTAAATATCTGCTTATTCTGAATCTAATGCAGCAACACATTTCAAGCAGCAACAAAACACAGCAACTAAAGACTGGGAAAGATGTGGAACGCTGCAAAAACACCTGTTTGGATCATTCCACAGGTAAACAGGTTGATTGGTAGCAGGTGATAGTATCATGATTGGGTATGAAAGGGGCTGTAAAGACAAACAAATGAGCAAAAAATGGGCCAAATGGAGCAGTTTGCATCATTGGTGGCTGTGCTTTGGGGTAGATTCCCCCTCAGTACACTGTTGGTCTTGCAGAGCTGCCAAACACTACAGCAGAGCGCTGTTGGTGCAGCAGGGAATTGCAGCAAAAGGGTGTTTGTGTTCAGACAACCATGCCTGGATACGATTTTAAATAGGCTAAAACCCAAAGATTAGCATGTAGCATTGCAATACTTTAAGACTGCATGTTGGATTAAGGGGGTTTAACTTGCTGTCTATCTAAATGCTGTCTTGTCTTCAACATCTAAGAAAAAGCTCGAAACTCTGAACTGTTTAGTTTTTCCAGCATTGATTGTGCCCAGCAAAGCAGAGCCGGCTAATATTCCCGAGTCAAATCCCGTCCACAGTCTGGCCCCTCGCCAGACCAAAGCAAACACTCAGGAGGTATCAGGAGGGGCTTAGAAAGATTTCAGCTCTCACTTTAGATCTTTGGCAGTCTGCTGCACTTTCAGGCTCTCTGCCCTTTGGCTTGTGATGCATGAAGACGAAGGCGGCATCCTCCTGAAACTTTAGGAGCGGGTGAAGTTTTTTGAACTAAATTAAAAAATTGAATCAGGTAGAAGATCCATTTAAGACTTCTTCATTGTTATTAAAACTAAAATAAACAGAGTTAGAAAAAATGACTACTTTCCTTTTTTTACTTTACTTTTTAAATTTTTTTACTTTATTATAAATAAACACAAACATACACGTGCTTGTCTCAATTTAGACTTGTGCACATTCGCCGGACAAACTGTAAGTAAAGTCAGAATTTCCCAACTAAACCAAATTCAGAAAATAGTGATTCTGCCACCATGCTACTGAGAAATGTAGTGAAAGCAGTAATAATGTCGCTTTTAGCGCCGCTGCTGCCCGACACTGTGAACACATTACACACACACAGTGCAGCGGCATTATACCAATTACCATCAGCCAATCAAAACGCGACCACACATGCACATTAAACTCATCTGTTTGTACAGTTTTTCATATTCACGAGTTTAAGTGTGTTACATTAGTTATATTTAGATAACAAATCATTTTAATGCCAGTTAAACAAATCTTATTTTAATTAATGTACTAAACTGCTTCATGCTCCGTTCGTCTTTCTCTGGCTATGAACCATTTACACCTGATTAGCGAATGATTGCCTTAATTTGTACAAGTATGAGTATGAGTGCATATGTTGGCTGCATGTACTGTATGTGTATGCAGAGACTAGGAAGGAGAATGTAAAGAAAGACAGAAAATTACAAGGAAAACTGAAGTGAGACAGCAAAAAACACAATAAAATCCTTGCAATTTGTTTTCCAGCTCAAAGTCTCATGTAATTGACTTTTTTGGAATCACAGAAAGACGCAAGGGCAATCAATGAAAGAGAGGAAAAAAAGCAACAGATGGTGAGAGAAAAGAGAACGACTGTGAGAGGATGCCAAGGGCGATAAATCAGAGAAATAACAATAACAGAAGATGAAACAGGAAATTGAGACAGATGACACCAAACGTCAGCCAAGGTCTTCTCAAAGTAATGAGTTTATAGGCCACTCCAGTGGAGAACCTCAGTATCCGCCTGCTGACACCGATGGCGGCTGAAGACTCCGCTGACACTCATGAACTGATGAAGTTGATGTACCTGCAAAGACTGGGCGGTGATGAAGAGGCGGAGGGACACACGTAACAGCAGCGTGAACAAACAAAGGCGGAGAGAGAATCGTGTGTAAAAGAGACAGCAGCGAGATGATTGGCTCGCAGTGAAGGTGCGGCGCTGTCATTGGATAGATTAGTGAATGCAGGATGGCATGAAAATAAAAAGCATGTGAAAGAATAGTCTTCCTCACTGTACTTTGCCACTGGGGGATGGAGAGGGGGGATGGCGGGTTAGCAAGGGGGATGCGTTTTAGCCATTTTGCTAACAGGGCGGATGCCATCTCCCTCAAATCATCTGCTTTTAACTCTAAAAATAATTTGATTCAGAAATATTGATAGCACACAGTGCATGTTGCCATTAGTACTAATGTACTTTCACTTAAACCATGAATTAGCTGCATGTTTTATCCATTTTGGGCAGCAGAAACAAGCCAAGTCCAGTATTTACCGTCCTTTTTGCTCTGTTGTGGTTCCTGCTAAACACCTTTGCCGCCAAATGCTCCACATACAGTTTGTTCAGCTACTTTTTAACCTTGCCTATTTGTCGTTTCGCTAGCATACAATGAGTTTTTTTTTTTTGCTGTCTCATTTCCAAGTCAATCAAACTATCTTGGAAAGTCAGCTAAATGGTGGCTAAAGGCTACGACAGGTGGCTTGAACTTGGGAAGGTCAAGTGGGCTAATAAGTCCAGCAAGGGTATGATGATGTATTACTTTTAATTATGAATTAAACAGTGAATACTAAATTATTATTATTATTATGGGAGGAAACAATCTTCACCCCTGCAGATAGAAGCTTTATTTTTCCCACAGTCCAATTCTGTTAGCATGACTCCAAGCCTGTGCAATTTTTCCATGAAGTTGAAATGAGCAATTGTAAAGAAAGAGATGGAGGCAGGAGGAGTATATGACCGCGACGCAGAGAGTTTCTACTTATCACAGTGACAGTCTGTTTATTCAGTCAGCTGCTGGTGGAAGCTGTCTTGGTAGGATGAAACGGCTCCGGGTGTTGACAGCAGCACAAAGCTGCTGTCGGCTAACTGTGACCGTATCGTTTGGTGTTTGAAAGTAGAGGGATGAAGATTTATCGATTTAAAATTGGCACACGCTAGCCTTTACCTCCTTCTCTGCTTTCTCTGGCATTGATTTTTCTCTCAACATCTCGCCTCAACTCCATCCGACTCCTCACTTCCGACTCAAGCTCCCTCCTCAGTCTCCACACTTTGTATCTGTACCTTACTCCCTTACCGCCTCCCTCTGTCTCACCCTTACTTCCCCTGTCTTTGCCAGTCTATAAATCCTAACCCGGTGCCTGTGAGGGAATAAGAGACCAGGTGTCGAAAGGCGGCCGGCTGAATCATTCTTTTCATTCCCGTCACTCTGGGATTGTCTACTTTAGCTCGCCCGCAGGCACAGACAGCTCAGGAGGAGGAGGCGAGGAGGAGGAGGAGAAGAGAAATTGGTCTACTCTTTGTCACTTTCTTATTCACACTCGTTTATCTTCCCCTAACAAAATTATCTGTCTGATCCGATCAGTTACTATCAGTGTACCCCATCCCGCTGCTGCTGTGTTCCTGTATTACACCGGATAACGACCGCAGAGTCAGACTCCAATTATTGGCTGATTTAAAGAGACTACATTCAATATCAACTCCGCTGAAACCTGCGGGGAGTTTTTATGGGTTGACATTTTGTTTGAAATCAGTAGAAATAATTCATAAATCAGTAAGGAAACGAGTCTTGGCAGTATCGACGGAAGCTCTCTGAATTGTGTGGCTCAGGAGTCTGACCAGTTGAGCCGAACTGCAGCAGGAGGGCTTAACTTTGACTTGACAGATGACTGCAGGCTTGTTGCTGCTCGCTCGGAAGAATTGGGCAAACATTTCCTTCAAACTTACAGTACGCTATGGGTTTGAACAGACCTAGAGAGGTACATGCTTTATTTCCTCCAGCATTGCAGGGATTTGCTGTTAAACTGTCAGAGAATTCTTGCAAAACTCCAAAGCACATGACATCGGCCCTGCAGCTGCGTGTGCACCGGCTGCAACAATTAGCGTGTTCCTGCATGTGTGAGAGGCACGCACCTTCGATAAAATCAACAAACTTTGACCAACACAGATGCTAAGCCTTAAGATGTTTGCTTTATAAAACTTGCACCATCCCTCAGATAGATAAACATGGCTCCAGTTTCTCTCTCTGATGTTCTTCAGAAAATGTCATTATTTATATTTGAGCAGTGCATTCAGACTAATTCCAACCCTCACTAAAATTATTAACCTCTACAAATCAACAGCGATAGGTGTACATGTCATATTTTTATTAGAAAACAAGACTAGTGTCCCTGAAAGGCTGCACAGCGGATTAGCACTTTGAGCTAGGCAAGGCTAATAGGCTGAGTAACAAACTCACAGTGACAATGCTAACATGCTGATGTTTAGCAGGTTAATAATGTTTATTATGTGCAGCATGTTAGCATAATAACATCTGCTAATTAGCATTAAGCAGTGCAACTGAGGTTGATGGAAACATTAGTTTTGCAGGTGTTTGGTAATAAACCACTTTTTTAAACTTTTATTTTAGTACTAGAATAATCCTCTATAAACCAAATACAGCAATCTTTCTATTTGATTAAATTTTTAATTATTTACACACAGTACATAATTAGAACAGTATGATATATGTGAAACAGTTCATGTTAGCTCAGTAGCGTCTCATAATATTCCAGGTATTGACTGGGCCAGTGGGAATTCTGTCAGCGCACAAAACGTCAATATACTAAGTAACGCTGCCTGGGCTGATCGATGGGTTTGGCTCTGAGTTAAAGTCACATCCTCAGCAGCCTCCCGCTTTGCTCTGCATCCCAGTCCTGGTGCCAAGTTCCCACAATGCCCCTTGGCGCTCGCCGCTCGGCCCTCGCCACTGAGATGCATACAGTAGGTTTTGTGTGTGTGGACGGTGATGCATCTGTCTTCCTGTGTGTGTTGTCTAGACAGTTTTTCCTGCGACATTAGCTAAAAAAGCAGCTTCGAGAGAACGTGCCCAGAATTTTCTGTTTCACCTTTCTCTCTCTCTCACACACACACGCACGCACACACACACACACACACACACACAAACGTGCAGCTAATGGCGGAGGACAGGTGTGGATGACCACATGACCAGTCTGGTTTAATTGTTCTTGCTGTCACCTCCCAGCCGTGGCATGAGTAATGTCAGCCCGTATGCACACACACACACACAAACGTACACACACCTTCACATACGCACACACACACACACAGGCAGGAAAGGTCTTAGCCTGTCTGATTCACCCTGCCGAACAGGAGCATGGGGTTCAACACAACTGGTGTGTGTGCATGATTCTGTCGTCTCACACTCTGTCCGTCATCTGCGTGTGTCTCAGCAGGCTGGCTGTGTGAACAGATGCCTGCTGTCTGCCCCCTACTGCCCCTTTGAAGGTGCCACCGGTGCATACATGTAGTGAAGAAAGCCAACACACACACACACATATACAGTGTACAGCAGTATGGGGACACATGTTTTTACACACACTTGCATTCAGAGCGAAAACCTGAAGAAAACTTGGACAGACTTCCAGCTGATGTGCATACATTTCCCAGCATTCCAAACACTGTGGGTGGGCTGTGTGTTTTCCAGTATTACGGCATTACTCATCTGTTGATAGTACTGCTAAATTCATCTAGTCCTACTTCAAGTTCAGCTTGCAGACAGTCCAAGATGGAAGACGCTATCGAAGCTTATTTGCCGTGTTGCAGCGTCCACTTTCATGTAGCGACAGGAGTTGATGGTGCAAATATGTCTTTTGAATAAATGGTGTGAGCATGCTGTCCTGTTAGCGACCAAGCTAACCGAGCCGAGTTGCTAGTTGAAGGCTTTAGCATGTAAGCGGTTAGCTCGCCACCTAAAACCAGATGTTTTGCAAAGATGCACAGATGAATTTTGCTGCGTTACTGGCCGAGCTAGCACGATTTTTATTGCAGAAGTTTCAACAAAGGTATTAAATGAGCATAAATCTTGGGTCAGCGCAAGCAGAACCAAGTGTCATCTGGCCAAAAAGCAAACAGGTAACTGTGTTTATCCTTTTTTCCAGATAGCAGGTTTACAAAAACAAATGCAATGTATGAAAGATCATTAAAAAGCAAGGGTGCGTGACTATTTACAAAGTGCAAACAAAGGGCACGAACTGTCAAGCCTTGTAATCCCTCTTCCGTTTTTTTTTCCTCCACCATTGTTTTTCCCTCATGCCAAAAATACAGATGGTGCCGCTAACGTAATCACAATCAGCCTGGCCATTTCAGCTTGAATGTCAATTAGCAGCTTTTGTCAGCTATGAAAAAGTCTGGCAATCGTTGCAGTTTGGCAATCATCATTTAGAGTTGTGAGATTGTAGAGCAGCAACTACAAGCTCCAGAGAGGCCAAATCACCTGGGGCCAAGCGGCAGGTGGATAAAAGACAATGAATTTACAATTGCCAAGAAAAAAAACTCATAACTTATCACATCTATCATAGCAGTGTTTGCAACAGTAGTTACTTTGGTTACTTCTAATGTTAAAACGGAAAAACAAGTCGGACTCCTCGCCAAAACAGTGCAGTGACGCAGTGATGCGCACCTTCTTTCTGTGCATGTGATTGTTTGTCCATCTGTCTCGCCGAGAAACACTTACTCACATTTGCTCTGCTCCGCCGTCGATAAGCGCAGTCAAATCCACTCTCTCGCTCTAATCTGAGAGATTTGGGAAAGTGTTTGCTCTGCTCTCTCGCTGGAGGAAGCACAACGAGCACACACAATATGTCGCTGCGCACTCGGCCGCGGGAGAATTAAGTCGTCGGCTCGCCGTATGCCCTCCGTCTTGGTTTGAGTCCAAAACAGTCTTTCTTTCTCTACACACAAACACACACGGCGGAGGGTTTTATGTCAGACACATCTACTAAAGTCAGGGGCACATATTGTGAATGTTGAGGTGATTATAGCTGGGATTTTGACGAGTGACGGGACCAAGTTGGATCAAGTCTGTTGTAGTTTTGGCCAGTTGGTGATGACAGTTGGCAGATAAAGTCATTCAGTTTTAGGTGTTGAAGAATGCTGATTGTTTTGTCCCATCCAGTCGCAGCCCGTTGTTATGATGAAGATTATCCTTAACATGTTTGATATAAACATCTGGAATCCAGCAGTGAAAGAGGAGCTGTTCTTTTATAGTCCTCAACTCATAGAGGATCTGTATTCATGCAGTCTATTATTATTATCTGCTGCTCAAAATCTGTGTATGTTCATGAAAGTAGTGGTGACGTGCCATCGGGTGTTGAGTCTGTTCATATTCTATTTTTTTCTTGTCCTCAACAAGTATCCAAAGCCTGATATAAGTTCTTCTTCTGCACCACAGAGCTCCAAAACTATTAAAAACTATTAAACATGTTGCACCGTGTGACTTGTTCCTTCGATACAGTCGATAAAGGGGTATTTCACTGTTGGACAGATGATGTCCATGCAGTAGAAAGAGGCACATATTAAATTGGCGCTGCAGCACCAGAAAAACAAGAACAGCCGGAATGCACTGTGCCTGGACGGACCACAGTGCTCCAGTGGTGGGAGGCTGGCCGGCGTTTTAGCTTCGTGTCGCGAGCCACCCCTCTCCCCTCTCTCAGGCCGGCTTCCACGCTCTTTGTGCCTGTGGGGGCAGGCATTCAGCCTGTTAGCCTTCGCTGGCAGATTAGCCGGGAGCTATGGCTGCGGGCAACATGGAGGGAAGTTTAATAGTGCTCATTTGCTTACGCTACCCGCGTTGTAAAGATACAAAGCTGGTGCTTTGCTGGTGCTGCTACCACAAACACTCACTCCAGCACTAAGTGTGTATTAATCCACTGCAGGAAATAGTCCCCAGTGAATGCATCATTTACTCCTGCTTGAGTAACTTGTGCTGAAATCTTGAGCAGCCAGATGTTTTGGGATTTCACTGAGCCTTTTTAGAAACAAAACTATATTTGTGAGGCCTTTTATAGACGCTTGTCTTCACTGGTGAGGGGCCGACAGGGTTGAGAAGTCAGAAAGTGTTGAGGGGTGTTCTTGTCATGGGATTTGTAGACAGATCCAAAAATATAAAGTATAGCCTTTTCTTTAAATATGCATTAAAGTCTCTTCCTAGCCTAACTGATATGAACAAAGAGCATCATTTGTCATAGAGTCTTTCCTTTGTCTCTCTTCTTCACCTGTCCTTCTTTGATCTCCTGTAGGTTCAGATATTTACCGTAGCGGCTGAACGCCTTGATACTGTCAGACATTGTGGCATAAAATTATGATAAAAGCCAACATTGGGATAATATGGTACTTTACATTAGCGCTTTGGACAGGCCAGCCTCACTTCAAAGTCACCCTCCATGTTGCATTTTCTTCCCCACAGTCCTTTCATCAAAGATCCTCTCACCGCTGTTCTTCTTCTACTGCTTACTTTCCGGTTAATCTGTCCTCGTCTGTGCCTTCTAACTACCTCTGCCCTGATTGTTCTCTAACTTTCTGATACTCTGTGGTACAAATTATGGCACAAGGACGTCTGATACACTTCAGCGCAGCAAGCTGTGTCCTACTGTGTTCGCACACCCACACTCACTCTCATCTGCTACAAGGACACTTTTGATAATGCTCCGCCTGGATTGTTTGCACCGATGTTATCCACACCAGAGGAAATCCAAAGAGGCAAAATCACTGAATTTGACATGATGAGCAGCAAATTTAAACCTGTAATTTCCTCCTCTTATCAGAACATGCTTGCTCATGCTCACATTGGTTTCGCTTTTTTGGTGGATTAGCGTTATCCGTCGTGTTTGTCTCCACGCTCTTACGCCACCCGCCTTCGCACTGCAGAGGCAGATAACTTTATTAGCAGTTTTACACAAGGTAATTGGATCCCGGCTTTTCACATTTACCTTCAGCACAAACAAACCTCTTTCTCTGGGAGAGTCAAAGTGAGCTGCAGGGCAGAACTCGGGGAATACATGATGGAGAAGTCAGTGTTTTGTTGAAGGGCACTTCAGCAACATCCCTAGCATTGCAGAGAACAAAGTATTCATTTAAAAACAGGCCTTAAATTGGAAAGCAATCCCATCACTGTAGCAACCAGGTTTGACTGCATTTGGTGTATGTTGGGACTAGTTTTCAGGCTGGTGCCCTCGACACACAGTGTAATTTAGCTTTTTCTGATTGATGCAGCAGCAGTTTGTGTACAGATAAAGGTTTTTTTGTGTTGCTCTGAAAACTCAAAAACTAACTGGCAGACCTCTTTCATAGCTAACTGCTGTCGCTAATTGTCGTTGCAGCTTTGCAGGAGTATGGATTGGAGTCACTACATAATTTTCAGGCTACAGTTCATTTTTCCAGCAGTCTTCAGTGCTTTCAACTTGCACTTCTTGCCATTTTTCACACAATGAGCCATTGTGGTGTTGGATACTGTTGATCAGCGATGGATCGGCCACTGCCATTAACCATTGTGTCGCTTTTCTTTTGACATACCCTGTATTCTTTGACTTTTCATGCGTCTGAATGAATGAACTGTATGTTTTCTGAACTGAATTTAAAAAATGAATCAAGTAGAACATTCATTTTGTACTTCTTTAATAATAATAATAATAATAAATAAAACAGACTGAAAAAAATTAGAATGAATGCTTTATTTTTTTGCTTTTCTGAACGCTCCTACAACCAAGCTGCATAATAAGCATGAGCAATAATGCTACCACGGGCTAACTGACAAAGAAAATTGCACCTCTTACAGAGACTTGAAGTCATAGTTCGACATTTTAGGAAATGCACTACTTCTCTCTCTTACTGAGAGTCAGATGAGATGAGTGATACCACTCTCAGATGTGTGCATTAAGGCTCCAACTAGCACACAGTTATCTTATCTTACAATGAAGCACAGATTTGTAGGGATTAAACTGAGATATAATGTGTTATTTCGTGAGGTTTAGGGATGCCTAAGGGTTACCTTTGGGTGAAGCCTTGCTAGCTGTTTTCCTATGTTTCCAGCCTTTCTGCTAAGCTAAGCTAACTGCTGTCGCCTTATATTTAACATGTGTATTTTATGTGTTGTTGAGGGATACTGAAATGCCGATACTTGCTGCTCGTTCACACTTTGTCACTTTGGTGTGTCTGATGTTGCTTCGTGCTGCTTGGATCTGCTTTTATGTTGCACAACGAGGAAGTGCTCATGATCAGTGTCTGTGCCCGTGCAGCAGCGAGCTACATAAGCTATATATATGTTAATGTGCAGAAACCACACCCGTCACATTGTCATAGCCATTAATAAACAACTTATACAAAATGCATAGGGCTGAAAAAGCGGGAATGGGACAATAAAGTCAATAAAGTGATTGATCATCTTTGGAGGAGAATGATTGGATCAAGCCGAGGCAGCAAATAAAAAGTGGGAAAAAAAGGGGTAGAGAGACGTATGAAGGTGGCTTGTGGAGAACGTTGGAGGGTGAATTAGTGATGCAAGTGGACTAAAAGGGTGCCAGAGCGAGATGGATGGTGGAAATAGGTGATGGAAAGAAGCACTAGTGTCTTCTCCCTGTTGGCCTCCACTGCATCGGGTGATTCACCGCATGTTTTGTCATTATGACACCAAGACAAACTCCTTTTCGTTTATTGTCCTCTCTGCACAAAGTGACTCTAATTCTGCTTCTGATCAAAAACCAAAATTATGGTTCTGACAGTGAAAGCAGACGGCACAAAGAGAGCGAGGGAGCGAGATGGCACGCAGCTCGTGAATGAAGTGAGTAACGACGGCGAGGCTGAGGGACGACTGATCGAGGAGGGACACGGCAAATGAGGGATGAGTGCGGGGAGGGAATCACAATGAAGCCGCGATTCAGAGAGGAGCGAACGGACGGACTCGAGTGATGAAGGTACGGACGGCTGGAGAGATAAATTGAGTGATGCGAGACGGAGGAGGGAGAGGGGGTGGTGACGGATGAGGAGGAGGTGATGCCACAAGGAGGGGGAGGAGAGTGATGCTGATGGGAACAGAAGTATGGAGTGGAACTTAAGTTCTGAAAACTTTTGAAGGAATTATTTGACTGAAAATCAATGATGAAAGATGTTTTACCGTTCCTGTATAAGCAGCCTAAAATGCCCATCCAAGGTTTACCTAAATTCAGTTAAAAGTTTTATCCCCAAGTGCGACTGGCACTGAGTCTGTGAAGTTTGGAATGAGGTTTTTATTTCTGAAAATTATCTCACATATAGATGCCTGCAGATGGCTGTGTCTGGGCCTTATTAGCTGGAAAACACATCGGGACCACAGCATCAAGCCTGACCCTCATCCAAGTTCATCTACTATATCACTGGAAGGTTATATCAGTTTACCGCTATAATTTATGAAATCTGGCACATTTTTCCGTCACTGTAAAAACACACAAAACATGTGGAATTAATGGAGAAACACAAATAAATACTTCTTAACACTCCGTATGTTAGTTTCATGTTTCATTTTTTGCGCCGCATGCATCATCACGAGTGTGCAGCATGTCCACTGCAAGTAGAATGAATGCTGTAGCTTTCATGGTTTTTATTTTAGATCAGTTTAAATAGGATCGTGCAACCAGCGGTCTCCCAGGACCAGTTCAGGGGTCTGTTTTCATAAGGTTAAAAAACCGAGTGTTCAGAAGCTTCCAAACCCTCATTGTTAAGCTACAGTAGTGATTTTTTTGGCAAACCATTTGGAACGTATTGATCAAACCAACCTGTGGTGGAGAATCTGGTGGATTATCCTGCATCAGCGGCAGTAGACTGTAGACTCGCGGAGGTTGGTGCTTGGCGTGGCTGAGGGGTCCGTAAAATGTTGCTTAACAGAGCAGTGTCACATCATGAAATAGTGATTTGTGACGTCTTTGGAAGGCGACGAGAAGTGTCGTCCTGCTGGTGGGGGCGTCAGATCAGAAAGTGGTTTTATGTGTTGTTCTGGAGGGCAGTTAAACAATGGATTTTATTGATTATATGGAGGACACCAGAGTGAGTGCATTGAAAGGCTTGTTCTCAGCCTTCACGGACTGGACTTGAAACCTGCTTTGATGAGGCTTGTCCTGCCGTCTTGAAGACTTGAGATTCAACCTGCAAAATCGCAGCAAAATGAGGAAAGCTACTGTGCCTCACGCTTGAAGAAACCTTAACTTCTGCCACTCAATCACTGCAGCAAGGTCAGATTCACAGCTTCACATTTAACTATGTTTTGCCACATGAACCCAAAATAAATGCACTCGGAGCGCCGCTTCCTCAGGCCTGCAGGCATTAGTCTCTCCACCTTTGCCGTCTGACCCCCGCCTCGTGTTTTCCCCGCTCTTCTAACTTCTCAGCTTGACCTTACACACTATTAGAAAGAAAAGAAACGTTCAGCAGCTGCTTCTGTGTGCTTTGACCCCTCTCCATACATCTCTGAGGAAACCATGTTCCAGAGCTCGTGTTACCTCCTGGCAGTCTAATAAAAGCCGCTCCTATCTTCATGGGAAGTGACACCCACCCCCCCCGCAGGGACGTAAAGGTGCCCTGTGTTTGCCTCTGCAGTCTTTCCGCATAAACAAATGCAAATCAGCAGCTCTGGCTCACTTTTCGCTGCACAGTCTTTAATTACTTTTGCTCTTTGGCTTCATCGCCAACAAAAAAGTGTCAACAGTGCAGGATAAACGCAGGAAGGCGTCTTTCCACGCTGATTGCTACTGTCTGCAGAAGTGATGCACAATAAAGACATGGAGGAGGACTTCATCAAGAGGCATCTTTATGTGTTCATCAATACTCTCGCTATGCGGACTAATCAGCTTGAGGCGGCTGCAGCATTGAGTTTGTATAATAAGCCAGTTAATAAGGATTTATTTGATTACCGCTTTATAGCTCTAAAGAAACTGATCCGAGAACCGTATTTCCACAGCGCTGTGGTATGTTTAAGGTTCAGTTTGCCTATTTTCACGACAAAGGTTTGTTAGTTTGAACACAGTTTCAACCAGATTTTGAACCTGTGCCTCATAAAGATGTTTGAAAGTAGATGCTGTTCGCTGAAGTTTCAAATAAGGAACAGGAAGTTAAACCGCTACTGTTAATGATGGTTAGTGTCCGAGAGTAAATTAAGTCATCTTTTTGGCTACCTGTTGCTGACACCCTGCTTCTTCTCTTCAGATTGTTTGCCTAAACCAACCTGTCAGCCTGCAGGCCTGACTGACCTCGACCAGACCGCCTTCGAACACTGTGTGCAGGTGTTTGCGTTTGTTGTGGAAAATTTTCCCGGTCTGCCTATAGAGAGCCAAATAAACCACTCTGGAAAGCAAGTAACGTGCACGAAGTGTTAAATCTCTATAGAGAGGAGACACAGCCACAGAACCACACGGCAGTAAGCCGTTCTTAGCAGAACTTGTTTAACAGATGGCAACAGAAAAACAGTTGTCTGCAATAAAACTTGATGATGTCCTGTTGTCAGGAATTTACAGTTAGGTGTGGTAACATCAGGTCATTTACTTTGGCACCCCTGGGAGTTAATTGCAGTAGGTTACAACGACAAATCCACCAGGACATCCTCTTGTGTACACAACAGTAGAACAGCCAAGACTACAGATCAACTATATAAACTAGGAAAACAGAATAGAAAAGTATAGAAACATGCAAAAATTCCATCACACGTTTCAGCCCTACCTCCTGTGTCAATCACCTGAATCACGCTGCTGCAAAACCCTGAATTAGGTGCAAATGTTTGGGTCTTTCTTTAATAGATTCTACAATATCTCAGCACAGCAACACCAGGGTTCAGGAGCTACATCTGCTTGGTTAAATTCAGGCTACAAGTCAGACCCAGTGCATGGCGGCCCCTCTCAGACAAAATAAGGGTGCATAATGTCGTCATGGAGTCGGTTAAGTAGCTACAAGCATGTAGCCTGTATTTGTTAACATTCTGGCAAAGTATGAAATAGCTTTTAGTCGTGGATTTACAGAAAACTGTCACTGGATTATCTGGATACTGAAGAAAAATGTGATGAGTTTTTTTTCCCTGATGATTCTTAGCAGCATTTGTGGACCTGTATTCATGAAGGACACTGGAGATAATGCCCTGTAACTCCCGCAGAATCTAAAAGAATGTGTGTATGTGAACTCGTTTTGGTGGAAATTGGGGCGCCAAAGCATTTTAATTGCCTCGACAAGCTGCGTGTTACAGCCGCTGCTGCGGCTTGTGCTGCTGACTGTATTGATAAGTGAGCAAAACTGCATTTTATTTATCATTTATTTCTGTATTTTAGAAGAAGCACCTGTCCCTTTTTCCTCTGGATTACGGCGATGGCAAACAAAAATGTGGTGGAGGTTTGTTGTGGTTACACAACAAAAACTCCTCGCTAACACGGAGAAAAGTCTGTGGTCAGTGTTAAAACAACATTAACTGTAGGATGAGTTTGGAGTTTGGATGCCGGCTCTGATCTGACACGCCATCCATCAAACAAACCCTCGCTGTATAAATGTCACATTACTTCCTGTTTTTCCAGGGAGCGCGGGCATCGGATGAACTCGTCCATTAAAAGCAGCTCCCAGGCAGACTGGGCTGTTTCACTGAAAGCACCGTGTGAGTCGCTGTAAAAACAAACAAAATGGATCAAAATGCTGCTGAATGTCAAGAGTGCACCGCGTAGGTTTTCCTGCCAACTTATCACCATTAGACCTGCTGACTTCACTGAAGACTCGAGCCAAGTACTGTGCACAGCCGGACCGCTCACATGCATGCTTATGCCTGCACTGAACCGTCGCTGCATTCACGCATCTGATGCTTCCTGTGTAAATTCCTGACTTCACTGTGTCACCATGATTGATTGCAAACTTTAGGATGAGCGTCTTTTGTGCTGATCTGGTGAAAGTCGCTCAGCTGTTTAGTGTTAAAAACACTTTAGAGGCCTCTACAGATCATCATGAGCAGCTGCTGTCACCTGGTGATTGAAGCGAGAGCCTGGCAGTCATATTTTAACCGGAAACAAAACTTTTTCATCAACATTTTTACCCTCAAATATCCCGTTTGATGCAACATTTGTTCTCCTTCCAACCTCAATCGTAACTTGGCATCACTTTTTAAGGCACTGGGAACCCCTTTAGCATCATGTCTCAACATGCAGGGAAGTCTTCTATAGACTTCTGTAAGCAGCCCAACAAATTATGTCACGTTAAGAGCAAGAAAAGTCTGCATTTGGAGGTTGGAGTGGTCAGGATTACTTTTGGAAGTGAAGTAGCGTCACATTCGTAGCTTTGAAATTGTTGCTGTTTGTTGTTGGTTCTCAGCAAGCTTTATTTTTAAAGTGTAACTGGATGTTGCAGATTTATTCTTGATAACTTGACTGTGAAACCTTGCATGATGAAAAATGACACTAAAGGGGTACCCACTGGGTCCCAACCAGGCGCCCATATGTTGCTCCTCCATGCATGGCCCCAAATCGTCCGTCAAAGTCTTTTAGTGTAGCTGTAACAGATGCTTCAGCCTCGCCAGAGGAGGATTGATGGAGAAAAGGCAGAGTAAGGGTGGACTTAATGAGGAGAGAGATTCAGGAGTCGATGAAGAAATGAATGATGGACAGTGGAGGAGCATGGAGGAGGACCGCACAGACGGAGCGTGAACTGAATGTATATGAGGGGAACAGGAGCAGGATGACAGGGAAGACGAGGGAGATGAAGGCGAGGAGAGAAGTGGAGGGATTCGGATGGAAAACTCAAGGAAGGGAAGATGGTAAAAGGCGAGAAGGGAGTCGGATTGTGAAATATGCAGAAAAGAGACGAACGTGCAATCGTAGAAGTATTGAAAGGTGGAGTCTCCATCCAACTTTTTTGATGCAAGCCTTGGTATTGAACAATAAAATAAAATTGCCGTTAGCGGGAAAAAGAGCACACGCAGAAGGATGATGGAAGGATGAAAACAGCAGACACTGAATCGATTTGTTTGTGTAACGTGTCTCCACTTCACCGGAAAGTCCATTAAAAAATGTCAGCAGCCAAAAAAAAACACCAGAGGAAACGAAAGAACAAAAGTAACTGACACAAAAGATTTAAAGCAAAAAAATAAAAGAAAAGGCCGTTATTTAGCGAGACTTACATTGTGGTTCTGTACCCTTTGAAGTTATAACCCTTGAAATCAAACCTCATTCATGAAACAATTCTTGGCCATCAGTTTTTCCTGCGAAGTTCACCATTTTCCACACGTTTCCATCCTGTAATTACCACTTTACATACTGTTTGTGGCAGGGTCCGCCACTTCCATGTGTCGAATGGAGTGTCAAATCGCGATCACACGCCAAGCAGCGTGAAACCCAGCGTTGCTGTTATTTAATTGTGATTCATTGATACCAGCCTCACTCTGCTGCTACACATTAAAAGCGTCTAACCGGCGAAGGCTGAGATGACTTTTATTGTGAAACGGTCACAACCATCGAAAATGTGTCTACAACATAAAAGAAGAAGAAGCAGAAGCCACGCTGAGCCTTTATTGTCCTGCTCATGGCATGATGGGAAATTACTGATTATTGACTTATTTCTTAATTAAAACAACATGAGTTTGTTTGGCAGCACTGTAAACAGATAGCCCAGCTGCTCCTCTGTTGTATTCATGACTAAGCAGCAGCTCAAGGACTGTTTGCTGCTTCCAGTAGAACTAAACCACCAGTAACCACAGGTGTGCCAACCAGTGGGTTGTAGCTACAAGCTACCTGAAGAGAACAGACTTTCATCTTCATTTTATTTTCCTGGCAAGTTGGAAATCGTATTAAAACGCGCACAAAGGAAACACATATCTGTTGAGAGAGCGTGGGCGGGAAGCAGAGGTGAAGTTCATGCAAAAGGAGCAGAGTAGCAGAAATAAACTGGAAGGGAAAGGGAAATCAAAAGGAGGAGAGTAGAGGCGGAAAACAAAAAGAGAGAGGAGACGTAGCCGAAGCTGCTGAGAGGATCTGCAGAAGATGAAAAGGAAGCGATGGCAGACGCGAGGATTACCAGAAGCAGCATAATGTAATAAGAAATCAACCGAAAGGTAGAAAAGGTTACTTTCACAACATGTTTTTTTGGTGTTTGGATCTTCTCAGGCTCGTTTTTCCCGAGTTTATCGTCGCTCGTGGAGGGGAAGGTTGCCTGATAACGCGTGATGAGCTCTCAAGTTAGAGAATCAATGGAGAGGAAGAAGTTTGACCTTTCACCTCGGCGGAGACGGCTGCAGCCTCTCGGCCCGGCGGAGCGTAAAGCCATAGTCCCTCCTCCTCCTCCTCCTCACCCGCTTTAGTGAGTGTGTTTCTGCAGATGACAGCACTTTCTCTGTCTCACTCCCCCTGTGTTTATATACAGTACCCATCTCTCTGTCCACCATATGGACGTCCCTGCTGTGCGTCTCGTTCAAAGCATAATGTGCTGTAGCGGACTAGCAGACTGCGCTGGTGGCACGCGATGAGGAGGAAGGAGGTGTGACACTGAGCCGCAGATTGTTTTTTTCTTTTTTCTTTTTTTTCCCTCTTCCTACCTCCCACGTTGTTTTGGAAGAAATCTTCTCCTCGTTCTCTCTGGTCGTCTCCCAATTTCAAGCAGGCAAGTTAAAGACGTGTTTAATGCTTCTTTTAAATGATAAAACATGGTCACATGGTCACCTGTTGGATTTTAGGTTGGCTTTGAGTGAGTTTTGAATTTGGAGGAATGTAACTAAATACATTTACTCAAGTACTGCAATTAAAGCACAGTTTGTGCATTTTATGCAACTTTGTGCTTCAGCTCCTCTACATCTCAGAGGCAAATACCCCACTTTTTATTCCACTACATTCATCTCGCAGCTTTGGTAACTAGCTACTTGCACATCTAATGCGTCTCCAAATTTGGTGATTTTGAATTTGCCTTTTTCTGATGAACTGAAGGTTTTAAAGCTGCATCTTGTATTTAAAAGCCTCTTGGATCAGCCTGAAAATTCATCGTCGCCAAGCTGAAAACTTTCTGAGCTCATCGAACTTTTTAGAGATACGTGGTTCTCACAGGACAGCCACGCTGCAAACACATGATGATCTTATAGAAAACGATGCATCACTGTAGATTAAACCAGCCAACAGTATGTAAAGTAGTTCAAATGAGCTCAACCTGAAGCATGTACAGCAGTAAAATGCAGCATTAAAGCAATATTAATCCACAAACATCAGATATGATAGAAAAACACTGACAGGAACATTTTACTGCAACATGAACACTTTTACTTTCATACTTTAAGTGCATTTTGCTGATACTTGTAGTGGAGTATTTTCACATTGTTATATTTATACTTTTATATAAGTAAAGGGTCTGAATACTTGTTCCACCTCTGTGCAGGTCATCGCTGAACAGCATAAATGCTTTTTCTCTCCTCTCCTCTTTCCATTGTTTATGTCTGCCACATTCACACATTCATTTTCTCCCTCTAACTCTCACCTCCTCCGCCGCCCCATCCTTCATCCCTCCAATGAGCACCCCCTCTTGCATACGGTGGGTTATGATCCCCTTTGCGAGACGTATGTGTGGCTCATGCACATTCATCACTTTCGGCCTGCGTGATCCCCTGTGCATGTGTTAGTAAGACCTGCGCCCATGCATGAGTGATCACACAACCAAACACACACACACACACATGCACACGCGCACATGCACACACAGCAGGTTTCCTTGAGGTATTTTTAGCCATGCAAATCTCCACTGTTTGTTTTGCCCTGCAATCACGCAATGCCGTGTATGAGTGTGTTCAATTATTTGTACAAGACTGTAATGAAATGAGTGTGTGTGTGTATGTGTGTGTGTGTTCAGCAGAAACGGCGTCACCTTTTTAATGTGATGTAACAGGGTCATAACCAGGCGGGATCATGATAGCGGTGCATTATCAGTGGAAGAGCAAATGGCTGTGAAGGCAGCAGGGTGGAGGTGGCTTTAACACCATTACAGGAGCAATTTAACACTGTAAGAAATATGCAGGTTCGCTTCCTTTCTGAGAGGAACATGGGAGGATCGCCGGAGTATGAATGTCATTTAGCCTACAGTAGCTTAGCATAAAGACTGGAAGTAAGGGGAAACAGCTAGCCTAGCTCCGTCCAGAGTTCAAAAAATGCTCAACAATGTTTGTTTAATTTGTAAAAACGTCAATTAGTCATTCAGAAGTTCAATGTCGAGCTAACGATCAAGCTACTACCTCCAGACTTTGCTGTTGTTCATTTCAGAGGGATCACCTTCAGGACCCTGGCAGCCATCTTTGGCTGTAGACTGAAACAACTAATGCAAACACCACAACTTTCCTTCCAAACGTTGTTCTTAAGCGTTACGATCTGCTGCAGATCTCAATCAGCCAAAAAACATGATGTGCCTTTGTCTAACAGCTCATTGACGTTTTCTCAAACCTTTACCGGATTCTTTTAAGGTACCTCAGAGTCCGGTAGCTTTGTCTGCTCTGTATTTTTACCTGCAAGCCGAGCGGTCGATTCCTCCAGTAGCTCCATCGATGCCCGGTGTAAGAGTCGTGATTGATTTCAAACCATTACCTCGGGAGCGACTTAAACATCAAGCGGACAAATCGCTGATTAGAGGTGCGATGATTAAGTGAAACTGCGATAACGGCTTTTTATGACAGCCACAAAAGGTGTGAGAGAGGGAGACGGCCAAAAGCGCATGTCGAGGCTCATTAGCTGCTTCGCTTCCACTGAGCCGAGCTACTGTAAGCGGAATCCAATACTTCATCTGTAATCGCCGTGCACACACACACCAAACGTAATGCAGCAAAACGCTTATTGACATGTGCACATTCAGGCTATCGATGTATATGCTATTGCTGGCTTTCCCCCAGAAAGCAGACACCGCTGCCACTTTGTGATCATTTTGCCTCGACCACAATTATCAGCTCGCACGCTACGTCAAACCGGCGCCAACCTGCTTGGCTTTGGTTGAGCAACTAATTAATTACAATTAGCTGGAGCGAAAATAGGCCAGAGTCATTTTCCAGAGTTGGCATGGTGACAGGAAATGGCACTGCTTTCCTCTATGAAATATCAATGAACTGTTAAAATCGTTTTGGAATTTGGCAAAAATCAATCCAACTGTTCAGAGACAAAGACAAAAAAAAAAAAAAGATGGCATTTTTAGCAGACAGGAAAATGATTGTTGTCAGCATTTTAATTGAATTTCTTTTCATTTCCTGCAAAGCAAAAGCAAGATGGTGAGTACAGAGCAGTTGGCACGGGTTTGGTGGTCCTCCAGCTGCTGAACCGAAACTGTCGACACGCTTAGCTGCTTCAGCGAGTTGAAGAAAAATGTAAAATGACTGTCACGGCCAATTTCAGAGATCGAATCCCCTTAAGGCTGAATGACCAGTGAACGTTCAGTTTGCCCATAAACATATTCATGAAGCACATGGAGCAGCCAGCATATGTTACTGGGTGATTTTTAAGGGGCGGCTTCATGGCACCTTGTAACATGCGAGTGTGAAGATGCATCTGTGCGTGTGTGCACATTCAGGTGTGTCCAGGTGCATCCTAACAAGCTTATTGATTGACTCTGGAGGAAACAGATCAACGTCTGAGGATTTGTCCAGAAATGAATGGGTGGTGCGAACTAGCTCGCTTGAGCATACAGCTTGAGGAAACTGGATTAATGCTGCAGAATATTAGAACATGTTTGACTAGAATCTTTCTTTTTCTGGATGTTTAAGGGACATGTGTAGTTTCAGTGAGGTGGGTGAGAAAAGCAGGCAGATGGATAGATGCTATGACATAAAAGAGACTGTAACGCCCCATCATCTGTCAGCATGAACATATCTGGGTAAAAAAAAGTGTGTGTGAAACACCTAAAGTGTGCAAACCATCTGTGCAGAGTAAGATAGGGCATGATGAAGAGACGTCTCACCGTGTTAATCGTGAAGTAGGCTCTCAGAAACTGATCGTAATTATGCAAAATAAACACATTCACATGCTCAAGACGCACAACACTGAAGTAAATATGCATGTTTAAAGGGGCACTTCACATACTTTACAAGTCAAATCCAGATTACAGCCATATAACATTCTCTATGTCTCTGCAGGAGCTGACAAAATAACCCCAGTGATGCCTTTTCTGTTTGACCCATTCCCCTCTCTGTCTTTATGGATTTGTTTCTAATCGCAGCACTCGAAGCAGCTCATCATATTCGATGAAGCTGATGCACTTGTGTGATTCTTGCAACGTTCTTGAACGCACTTATTGTGAGCCGCTTTGGACAAAAGCATCAGTGAAATGCAACATTCATGTAATGGCATGAGAGTGCAGTTCTAAAAAGCTGGAGTTGTATTTTTAATGTGGCTTTGTGTTACAGCATTCAGTCGGGCCTCCCTTATTTATCCTGACTTGGTACGGCCCATTAGGTTTTTAGGACTTGAAGATCAGATGCCGGCCCTGAACCCAGAGCTTCAGGGTCAGATCAGAAGACCCTGCCCTTAACATACAGACAACACAATATATAGCATGACAGTTTGTCTAACTCCACCCATACCTTTCCTATCTCAAAGACCAGATCATGCTCTGGGCATTGTCCCTCTGAGGAATGTTCTCCTTTGTGACAATCTACGTCTGCATCTATAGAAGATTTAGTCCTAATAGCCCCTCAAACATGACCTCCTCTGGTTTATCTTTTCCTGATCTGACCCTACGTGGCCTCACATACCACAACTAAAAGTGGTCTTCATTTAAACATCAGTTTACCCCGATCATGCTTGATCTGACATATATTTGATATTTGATTCATCTGATCATAAACCTCAGACTTGTTTCAGTTCTGCATCATAAACCAAATTATCAGCCTCATGCAAAACGACTCTACTGCAGTCCAAATTAGGGTCACACGTAGCATAAACTCAAAAGTGAGAGTTGCACTAGTTTGGAAAGTGCTTGGTTTTAATGGTAGTTGCATGATTTGTAGTAAATTGACTAAAACAAGTAAAGTAAGACCCTTCAGCAAATTTAAATTCCACCATCCATGTAAGCCGACCATCATTTTTTACGTTTTTGCTGTCAAAACAGCGTCATTCAGAAATGAACCTCCTGAGCTGTGATCAAAGGCAGCACAAATAGCTGCTCGTATGAGTCGTGAGACATGTTTGATGCTCTTCACGGGTAACACGATCAATTACCGATTCTCGAACATGCACGTGCTACCAAAAACCGATCGGCCACAGGTGCAACAAAGAGAATTCACGTGTTTGATCTTCTACCGCAAATTGCCAGAGGATTTCTCCATCCTCACACACAAATATATTGAGAGCAACCTCCACCCACTCCTACAAACAAAAACACAGCCCAACACGCAGGTTTTACCAGTCAGGGTGTTAAATTTGGGTGTCAGCAAAGCCCGTGAGGCACGCAGATCTGACACCCTTTCAGTGTGTCTCTTTGCTTTGGCTTTAAATAGTGACACCAGTTTTCAGAAACCGGCTTCTTCGAATACAAGGAGATGTCAAGGAGATGATATTAAGTTCCAGACCTGCTGACTCAGATCAGAGGAGGCCTGGCCCGTCTGGAGCACCAAAATCGGAAAGACGCCATAAATATACTTGAAGGTTCTTGAAAGGTCCTTGGATGACAGGCAGACTTCTGCCAAGATTTATACATATCTGAGGAGTGACTCAGCAGGTGGAGGTGTGTGTGTGTGTGTGTGTGTGTGTGTGTGTGTGTGTGTGTGTGTGTGTGTGTGTGTGTGCAAGTCTCCCTCATATCATCCACCATCTCAATCTTCTTACGATAGAGGTCCCTCAAACCCGAAAGCTCCAAATCTAAACACCTTTTTGTATTGTTTGAAGTGGCTCCGTCTGCAGCTAAAATGTGCTAATTAGAGAGCTAACACTAAGCCTTTACTTTATAGATAACAAACAGGTGATTATTGACCTTTTATTGCATGTGTATTTCAATGCATTTTCATGTTGGAATCGCAGAACAGTGGGTTTTATCTTTAGCCAAGGTTTTGAGCCTTCAAAGTGACGATGTGTGTATTTCTATAGTTCATGAAACGAACATCTGAGTGTGTTGTGTATGTCCACGACAGGAAGTGTTTTGTTGCCATGACACATCCTTAACCCCTTTGAAAAGCATTTCATCAGGCTTCAGCTGCTGCCAGGTTCAACTCTGGGTGTGTGACGCCTTGTTGATCCATAAATAATGTGAATGGCAGGCGCACAGAGCGCAGTCTGTTCATTCAGGTCTCTCTCTGATGATGGATCGTCATCCGGCAGGAAAACAGAAACAGTCGTCTGATTGCAGGTCGCAAGCTGAACGCATTTGGAAGAGTAAACAAAGGCTAGTGTCATAATTATTTCCCATCCATTCAGATGAGAAGCTTCCTGGTTCAGCTACCTTTAAGGCTGCAACTAACGACTATTTTCATCAATTAATCATTTCCTGATTAACTGATTAGCCGTTTGGTATGTGAAATGTCCAAGAAATGTGTCTCCATGTTGCTTGTTTTGTCAGAACAACAGATGGAGAGAAAATCAGCCAATCAGCCTTTTGAAAAGCCGAAAGCAGAGAGCGTTTGGTGTGGTTGCTCGAATCAAAACGGCATCATAATAATGGCTAAAACCATGAAGTGGTTGTTTAAATCTTCGTGCCGCCCCCTCATATGAAGATCTGCACACACCTGCCGCACACACACACACACACTCAGACATCAGCTCTAACTCAGTTGTTCCAGGTGGGATCCAAGAAGTCGAGAAGGCAAGAAACTTGCACCGTGACGCAGCTTTTAATATAATTGCAAATTACTGTAGGGATGCCACATAAGCCCGGAGGTGGAGAATGACTCACTGGCGTCTTAATAGCGTGTTGCTATTAGCCTTTTGAACCTGCAGGTCAGGTGGGAGAATTGTCTCACACACACATACATGCCTGCATGTGAGCATGCCACCACCCTTTCACTGTCTGCTTTCTGATTCTTTCGCACGCGACTTTCATTTTGTCTGACGCTTCCTCTCCAGCGCACAAACACGCACGCATCCAGTTTAGTTACGTATTCATGCATTCAAAAGAGCTTGTTTGCTTTCATCCGACGATGTCGCCCCGAAGGCCTGATTGAACCGGTGTGTCGGGAAAGCTTCTGCCCCACACGCCGCACACGCAGAATACACGCTTGTTCAAGTTTAAAGCATGACGCATGGTGTCTGAATGACCTGCATCTGTGTTTTCCAAAGCTAATGAAGAAAATGCAAGGAAGAGGTTGCCTAAAGGTCTGTAAATAGACTATAACTGTGTTCTTTCTGAACTTGAAGTGTGAAGCTGCTGGAGGACAAAATGTTTAAAGGGACTAGATGAGGCCAATTTAAACTGTCAGATAAATCACTGAAGTAAAAGTACCATAATCTAAAAATACTGTTACAAGTAGGGTTTTCTCTATATCACGTTATATAATGTAAGACTATTATTATAATGAACAGTTGCAATGACCCTTAAAGGAACAACATAGGTATAGGCGTAGGGATTTCACTGCAGCCCTAGTTTCAAGTAAAAGTCCTGAAGTAAAAGTATTACCAGAAAAAATGTGCTTTAAGTATCAAAACTAAAAGTGAATGGCTGTTTTCATTGTGTCATAGTATTATAGAATATTGCATTATTCTGTTTTTATCAATAATGAATACATGTAAGAGGATTTTGATGTTGTAGTTCGTCAATGTTTGTATATCGCACTGGATTAAATCACATAAGCGTAGCATATTTTTTTAATGTAACAACTAACTAATAATTCTAAATGTAAAATCAGTGTAGTGCAGTAAAAAGGACAATATTTTCCCCTTAAAGTGGCATGAAATGGAAATACTTGCTGAATAATTCAGAGAGCTGTCGGAGAGCAGCTTCGGTCCTCCGGGGTGAACGGCTTTTGTTTTTATTTGATCATTGTTTCTGCAGGTTTGGTTCAAAGTGATGATATGTTGGTACAAATGAGGACTGACACAGTTGTTTTGTATGCAGTGTGAAAGACAGAAGGACGCTGTTTTATCCTGTTGTAGCTGCTGCTGACGCATAATTAAAGTCTAGCAGTGACAGTAACGCCCACAGTGCTGCTCCCTCGGCGCTGCTGGATTCATCATCCACCTCCACTAAAGGTTAGCGAGATGCTACAACACCGAACCTGTGTTTAAATATGAGACGGCGTGTACAGTAGGTGCTCGCAGAGTCAGAGCCTGGGTGGGGGTCAGTTTCTGTTTGGTCCACTTCACCGGGATGCTTTCCGGGGGAGTCCTGGGTACAAACTGTACGTTCAGATTAACACAAGGCACTTTCATGTTGCTATGCAGCTGATAGCAACACAAAAAAAGAAGAGGTGCAGTGATGCTTTGAGCTAAATGCTAACATCAGCATGCTAACACGCTGATGCTTCACAGGTATAATGTTAAGCTAGCGCAATGTTCACCATTTTAGTTTTGTGCGCTAGCATGCTAACATTCGCGAGTTACCAATAAGCAGTACAGCTGAGACTGATGGGGACGTCGTGGTCTTCCATGTGTTTGGCCCCAAACCAAAATACTGGACCAAATGATGCTAAATGAAAAGCCAGAAGATCACCAAATGATGATGGCTGCATCATCAAAGTCAATGCAGTTCATCCTGAGGGGGAAATGACTGTCTGTATCAAATTTCATGGTCATTTTCAGCCGGTTTTGTGTCATTACACTGAGGGTAGGATGTGCAAATGTACCATGTTAAGCTTCCTTGCATGTTGCCTGCACTCGGAGCCCCCCGCTCATTTGTCAGCAAAGACTAAAGGGCAGTGATTGTCATCTGGTGGCCCGTAGGCCACATCTGACCCACCAAAGCTTCCCATCTGTCCCTAGAATATTAATTAAATCAGAAAATAAGTGTATCTACTCAGCAGTGGAAGAGGCCAGGCTGTCTGGAGAGTGATTGGCAACGAGCCAAAAAGTCTGTAATTCATAGTTCGCCCGTTGAGCCCAGTCGGATTATTCTTCACCTCCATGCCCTCCATGCCTCCATGGTCCCACCATGAAACCCACTCAGCTCCCAGACTCGTCATTATATAGAGCTGACAGCAGCACAATGGTAACTCCACTAAGCTTGTCTAGACGCAAGAGGTATCACCTGGGTTTATTTTAGTTGCCCAACCGTTGTATTGAGTCTTAACCTGAGTTTTGTTTGTGTTTTTTTTTTTTTTTTTTTTTTTTTTTTTTTTTGCTTCCTGGGATCCTAAAGAAGAGTTTTTGTTGAGATCAGGACTCATTCGTTGGTAGTTGAACTGTGGGTTTCGTGTTGAGTGCTGACTGAGAGCATTTTCTAGTTAATTATCTAACTAACATTATGGACTTTCTGTCTGTTCATACTGATAATGACTCATAAAAAATAACAAAGTTTGCAAGAAAGTGAAAATATGAAGCAATAATAGGCTAATTAGGCCTTAATGGGTTTTTATTTGAATGTCAGGCCTCTACAGTGTCTGCTTAGAGAAATTCAAGCCCTTTGACAAATGTAGTCGAGGACCACTCATCATCAAAGTGATAAGCAGCAATGTGTAATTGCAGAAGAACGAGAGGATCATAGAGACACACTGCTGCCTGTAGTATTCCTATAATATGTCTATGATCATTCAGCAGCATCTGTGCTGCTGAAAATATTTTAGGGGAGACGTGACTGCAGATATAGTTTTTACTGTCGGGGTCGAGTTAGAGTTAAAAATGAACAGATCACCTACTGCACAGAGCCGTGCTGCCAGCATGGATAAAACCACCAGAATAGATAATAGATAGTGTCGTAACAGTGCAGCTCTTGCTATTCTCATCATAAAAAAGTAAATATAAAGCTCTCTGGCTGTGCTGTGGGAGTGTTTGAGAGTTGGACACAAGTGCTCTTTGTTGGCGGTGACAGTTGGTTGTTATGGAAATGAAGCGTACAGAGCAGCTTTTCTTTTTGATGAAGCTCTTTTGTGGCTTCCACAAAACAGTAATGATCCAAGAGGATGTTATAGGCCTTTTTTTTTTTGGTTCATTCATTTGTTTGTTTAGTCATCCAGGTGTCACATTCAGTCATTGTTGATTTTCACTAAACCTGCAGCATTTTTGGTATTACACTAATTGGCCCAAGGGAGAGTACAGGTGCAACTTTTCAAATAGAGAGGGCTTCGCCACGCTATAGGATAGGATGCAAAATATTTTTTTGAGTGCAGCTACGATGCTGACTCACGCTCCGTCGCCCACACCTTCCATGTCTGGAGCAGAACCTTGGCCGGCGCGCTTCGCGGGAAGGCGTCTGGGAGTCTTGAGTCATTGGGCGGAAGGAGAAGCTGGGATGGCGTGGGGCGTCCGCGAGATGAGCAGCACAAAGAAAGAGGAAGTAAGCGAGTTTGTGAATGAGAGAAAGCTTCAGAAAACCGTTGCTCGGGGTCAAAGGATACGGCATTTTGTTTGTGTCTCAACTCCAAGCACATAAAGGATCATTTTGGCATCACGCAAGTTGATTTCTCTACAAAAACCAGCATGAACGTGCAGAAAATCATTTGTCTAAATGTTGCTTATGTAACTCAATTGATGAGCAGACAGAGGGACTATGGCACAAGCATATAGGCTCAGTATTATCTGAGCCATCACTACAGTTATTAATATGTTTGACGTGGATTATATTACTTGTCAGCCAAATTAATTCCAGAGGGTCCACTGAGTTATCTGCTCCTCTTCAGTTAGTCTCTCAGCCGATGAAGAGCAACGAGTGCAAAGTGTTTACAGATCAACCCAGAGCAATTACACATCATTCATATGGAACATATACAACAATATAGATGTGTCAGCACTAATGTGTATGTCATATGTACATCCCGTCCAAGCAAAGCCAGTTAGAGCTTCGGCTGTGTGTTAGAAAGTAAAAATCAAATTTTTGCCTGCTCCCTTTATGCTGTGGCCAGTGTCTAAAATATTAATGTAAAACGCAGATTTCATATATTTTATGTATGTTTCCACAAGGCACAGACCATACTTGAAAAGTTTGGTACAAAATATGGAGGTGCTAGTGGGAAAAGCCATTTTAAATTCTGCTCGACAAAACAGCTGCAGTATATGTATTCCAAACAAACCCTGCTATGACTTCTGCAGCAGAAACAAAGTCTGAAATATTCAGGATATGGAAATGAGTGAGAAAACATGTATTCTTTTAATAATTCCTGCACAGTATACACTTTTCCCCTGTCTGACTGCTTTTTCTTATACCATATGCTCCTATATTGTCCTCAGGTTTAATTATCAGGACACTGGCCATTATAGGTAGAAAATGAGAGGGACCATTGAAAGTTTAGTTTTAACAAGGGTGAACTGTCCTTGCCTGTCACAATAAAGCGAACGCTCCTCTTCTTTTCTCTCCAATTAGTCTGAAAGTGGTCCTCCTCAGCTCAGGACATGGAGGGAAATTTATCTCTCCACCTGTCACACAGCGTAGGCGTTGTTAGTGGGGAACAGGCACATGTGTGGTGGCCCTGGTGTAACTGTGTATTTTTACATTTAATTTCTCCGTGATAAAATGCTCTCTGTGTGTGGATACTGGGTATGCACATGTCGATTTACTTGAAAGAGAAAGGGGGACTCACATGGTTAAGGTTAATGCACAAATGCGCATAATTGCTTCTCCTCCATAATTTGAAATGCAGTTTGTCATGTGCAAACCCTAATTCTGAAATTAGCTAAAACTGCATCACTCTTAAGATGAAGTTTTTATTAGTTGTGATGTTAAGATGAGCCTTGATTCCTTTATTATATACTGTATTGATTTATTGAGGGGAAATTCATGAAGATTTGTTGAAAAAAACTACCTGCAGGATAAAATCAAAATGCATGAAGGATTAATGGAGTTAATCCAGAATGAATGTCAGGTGAATGCAGTGTTGGTGGACCAGACTGCTGTGCAGCAAAAATGTGAGTTTTGCCTGATCTGCGCACAGGAAGAGGCAAGGACAAGTCATTAGGCAATGCAGAACCTCAGGCCTCAACATATCGCAGCAGACCGTGCTCAGTGTTTTTTTACTACAGTGAGACCCAAACGAGCACAGGCTCACACTCTGGGACATGTAGCTCATTAAAGGGTATATAAGGAGCCATTGTCACCGGCCTTATTAAAAAAATAATCAGTACAGTGTAACTTTTCTTGCTTTTGTTGCCTCATTTTTCATCATGAAAGATGAAGGCAGTGTAGAGAGCAGTGATGAGTCTATTTAAAGTTCAGGGAGTGCAGAAAATCTAAAAGACACGTAGTTAAAACTCAATGAAGCGCTCGGTCAGATAATTCTGCACCACCGTGACTTGTGTATCAGTAAGAAATTCATGTTGTTGAAGAGACTACTTGTTAATTCTGCCGTTCTGTGGGTACTTCCCAGTATGGTTAACATGGTTTCCAGTGCATAAAACTGTTGATTGGGATGTGTTGAGCGTGTTAAGCTGCTGA